>NC_137501.1:29394665-29424665 GCF_041902795.1 Electrophorus electricus | reverse complement strand
GGAGGCTGAAGAGCACGCTCTCTCTCTCTCTCTCTCTCCCACGCGCACCGCACAGTTCCCACATCTGGAGCCCCTCCACCTGCCTGAGGGGATCATTCAGTGAGTATCTCCCATTGCTCTCACTGGCAAAGAGAGGGGGCAGGAAGCAGAGGAGAAAAGGTTGGAGGGCGTCAGATGCGCGCCACTGTAACAGCTCCTCGCTGCACTGGCCAGGGGGGTTCTGGGGTGCGTGATTTCTGCTGGGCTGAAAGGGCCGTCTGTCTTCCCCATCTGCGCACCGGCACAAACCGATGTGCGCTCGCGAGCATATGGTCGATGGGAATGCACGCGAACACACACAGACACGGATCTTACAAACCGCCTCGGCCTGCGTTGTCTCCAAGACAACGGCTCTGTGACATCATACCTGCAGCACAATTCCGCCCTAGTCCAGAAACTTTGAGAGCGTGTGCTGAGAAATGTTGCGCGGGGATTCGCGTGCATTCCATGCTTGCTGCTGAAAGCTGGAAGCAAAGCTGGAAGCGCAGAGACCACCAGGCTCTGTGAGTGAGAGAGTTCTGTTTCTTGCTGTAGGTATTCTGAAGCTTGCTGATTTGCAAAGCTTATCTCTGTGATCTCATTTCATAACCGTATTTCACTCGTGCTTGTTTGATTTGAAATCGCCTTTTGTCCAGATGGCCATTTTGTAATATTAGCATAGATTTCCATTGAACCCATACACCTTTTACGCAGCAACACGGTGCGGGGGTTTCACTGAGAGTCACGTCAAGAAGTCCAGCCATAATAGAGTGACAAACTGACAGCTCGAGCTGGTTTAATTTCGCAGTGGGGAAAAAATAGAGCAAAGGGCTGATGGCTCACAGAAGCAGACAAGCTCCTCCCTTTGATTTGCTGAATGCAGGTTATTTGATTTTGGGGGTGGGTGTGTTGGATGGAAGGGTCTTTGAAAACAAACAATTAGCCCTGATTACACTGCAAATCTGCTGCCATCAATCTGGGCACTGTAGTCGGCTGAAAATTAGGGCTACCTAAAGCTACATCAATATGGTGTTTGCTTTACAGCAAATATATATGAAATTGTACAGTATTGCCATTGTTGACAGAGATGGGACACTCCTGTTGAAGCCAATCAGATGCTGATGGATGGATGGATGGATGGATGGATGGATGGATGGATGGATGGATGGATGGATGGATGATATTAATGTGTAATACTGCATATAGCCTATGCCTTAGTCGGAGGTCAACAGGATTTTTAAAGGTGAGTAAATCATCTTTCCTCACTCCCTAAGGAACTGACATGCCGTCTCCAATTCACACTGGTTATATGGGCACAGAGACCTGTGACATCATGCTGTGGCCTGGGTTGTGCAGGGCGATGGAGAACCTGGCTGGAAAACGTCCCGTTTGCCATGAGCGTTGCAGCTCCGATGCCAAGGAGCCCACGATCAGCCATGGCGTACCCGACAGACCCTGGCAAGTAGTGGGCACAGACTTGTTCACATGGAACAATAATGACCATGTCATTGCTGTTGACTATTATAGCAGGTATTCTGAACTAGAAAAACTTACACAAGCTAAAAGCATAAGTTTGCAAGACACAGTATTCCTGTAACTGTTTTTGTCTGATGGCGGGCCACAATACAGTTCTAAGTAGTTTCAAGCATTTACTAGGGCTTAGGAGTTCTCCCACACTACTACAAGGCCACGCCTCCAGCAAAGCATTGGTCTTGCAGATAAATTCTTGCAGAGAAGTTTCTCAGAATCACTACTAGGGCAGGCAAAAGCGAGCAACAGGGACTCATATCCAAGTCTCTTGGAGTACAACAACGCTCTTGTGGATATTTTCATATCACCCGCACACTTACTGATGAGTCGCTGATTGTGTTCAGTCCTTCCAAGAACTGACAAGCAACGTCAGCCCAACTGCTATGAAGTACAGATAAAGAGACAACAGCAAAAGAAAACATTAGAACAGGTCAGCAAAGCCACTTTCTCGTGTACAGTCCGCCGAAATTGTCAGAATCTGAGAACACCGTTGCTGGAATCCAGCCGGTCTGCTTGCGGCCGATGCTCACGGTCCCGCACTGCTGAAGAGCTGGTGTGTCCCCAAAAGTGCCGTCACTTACACAACACTAATGAAGTGCACGTGGGACCACCCAGCTATACCTAGTGTGCAGACACTACACCTTCAAGACAGTAGTGGTGAAACAGGCTCACTACCACACTATATCTGCTTGCCAGGTGAAGCATAAAGAATATTGTACAGTACATAAATGTCCTAAGTTCTGTAGATGTCTGGCTATGCAAACTGTTACAATTGTGAAAACCATGGTTAATAAAATTGGTAATAATAAGTGTCAGAAACGTATGTTACGTTTTGTTATGTTATGTTACTCATCCATCTGAGTATTTTTGCATTGATTTTCTTCTTTTTACAGAAAAAGGAGAACGTTAAATTCATATGTAATAACACCGAATAAAGCCTATGATTTAGTTGTCTATGTAATAGCCTGCATACTAAAGCAATATTTTGACTGGATGCTAAAACATCACAGTATACATTGGCTAACTAAAGGACCCAAGGGCCATTACATGATAGACACGTGCAGGCATGTGGATGGTTGCATTCTGAATAAAGAAACCCAACAATTAGCTCAAAATCCTGCAATTACTTTGTACTGAAAGAGTGCTGAACAAAACAGATGGATTGATAGATGGGTGAATGAATGTAGTTTGGTGCATCCCGCAAGATTTTAGAACATCTTACCTCATTCTAAATGGGATTTAGATCCAGCAGTTCTGAGGAGTCAGAACAAGCCTGCCAACAGTTTTCCATTTGTTCCTAAAAATGCCTTGTTCATCACAAATCCACCACCTAGAGCCCCTGCCTTCATGAAGAGTCTAGTTGCAAGCCATATTTAACCCACCAGATATTAATATCTCTTGAATACACTGCTTAGGTGTAGCATGTGTGGTAAAGGATTGAAGTAAACTGCACTAAGATGGATTTCCTGGAGGTTTGGTGACCGTTGTACTTTTGTGTATATTTTGATACCTGTTTTCACAGACAGCACTGTAACAGAATGTAAAACAGTGATGGACCAAAGGTCAAAACAGACCTACGTATATATATCAGAAGATCAAGCTTTTACTACATAGATCACAATCTCTCTCTCGCTTTCTCTCTCTCTCTCTCTCTCTCTCTCTCTCTCTCTCTCTCTCAATGTTGTGTTAGCAGCCTGCTGTCTTCATAAGTGTGACTAGAATAATGGAGCCTTCATGTTCCGTGTAGCAACCCAACGTCTGAGACGGGACGATCACATGCTATACATGCATGGGGGCTGTCGTCACAGCGACGCCCTACTTCACAGGGTCAGTGTGTCGGCCGCAGGGCTCATTGGAGCGATGTTAACTGGTTTGGCGACTGGTTTGGCGAACAGGCTAGAGACGTTCTCTCGACCTTCAGATCGCTTCCCTTTAAAGGCCCCTCACTGCTACCACCTTCACCTCACTTCACTTGCCACATACCAGCTCTTTGCGAAGCCTGTTACTGATTGATGGCTCAGGCTCAAAGCAACTTTCCTGCTCCAACGTGCAATGAATACATCAGGGTTTATGGTTTCTTTGCTTACAAACAGTGATAGTTTTGAAATAACTAGTGTTACATAACACTTTTTAATCCTGTTCCTTGTTCTAAAACCACTGCAAGGTAAATGTTTATTGTATTATTTTTATATCTTCTAAAAGAATGTGCAGCATTAATTGAAAAATAATTTTTGTAAATTTATTTTGCTCTAATTTTGACATGTAAGCCACTTGATCCCAGCACGGCCTGTGGGAGCACCAACTTAGCCAGGTACCGCGTTGCTTTCTTCTCTCCTCCCAGTGACGTGACTGGAAGTCCCATTTCCTCCAGTGCTAGAAATCGCCAATTACTTGTGGGCTGCAGGCTCTTTCCCCACCTTGTGCAGAAGACCGAAGATGAAGGAGTGTGAAATTTCAGACATTCCTTTCGCACAAGTTCATTAAACCTGCTGCCGCATCTCTCTTAAGTCATGGTGACACACAGTCTTCGAGATGCCCCGTGCACCAGGAGTGGAGCCCTGTCTCTGTCTGCAGGGTCTGGCAGCACACACGTCTGTCTGAAGCGCTGCTTACATCATTCAGGGAGACCTGTTGTCAATGGCAACGCTTTTCAGTCCTCATCCAGTACCCATTTTTGCCCTGGGAACTGGGTTACTGCAGAGATGTGGGTCCCAGGTTGAGAAACATTGCTCTGTGGCCTTTGGCATGACTGTGCCTTCCGGATTGGTTCTCCGTGTTGGGTCTCTCTACAGAAGCCTGGGTGCCAGGACATTAGGTTTATCAACAAATACATGGCCACAAATTGCCTCTAAAATATTTTTGGGTGAAAGTGGATGTCATTTTTTTGGCCTCATATTTAAATTGGGCCATGATTCTTAGAGCCAGTGTTTGTACGACCAGTAAAATCAGCCTGTTTGGAGCCAGAAAGCTGTAGTGACTGATTTCATCATTTTTTGTGTGTATTTTGAACAGTTGTGTATTTTTAAGGTCATGTCATGCTGTAGATAGTAATTGGTTAATCTCCCTAACACTCAAAAATGTATCAAGAGACTTCACCCTGACTTCTCCCAACATAGCTGGAGCCTCTAAAGTGGTACGAGTAGTTAGCCTTCATTCTCCACCTATGACTGATACGACAGCGTGTACACGACTTGAGCTGATTTTCAGTCTGGTTTGTGCGAGATGTCTACAGCGGCTAAAGAAAACCAAAACAGCAAGATCCCTTGGCGGGAAATGCAACAGAGGCCCGAGGCTCTCTCTCAATCATTCCTCCCACAGTCCAACATATGGCTCAAGATAATCAAAACTTTTAAAGATGCCCAAGTTGCTGTTATCCATCTGCCTGCCTGAGTGTGCCACTGCCGCTGCCGCATTTGTTGTGCAAAAACCGACTGAAGTAAACAAAGTAAACAAAGACTTGCGGTGATGATGCGCATCCAGGAACTACAGGAACGTTGCAGGGCCCCCCTGGGATTTGCTGTGCCTTGTCTCATGGGACTCACTCATAATCTGTTACGCGTCTGGAATTTACGAACCGAGTTGATGTCCCGATGTTTGTGAAAAAGCTAAAGCACGGGCTAACAATTTACCCATTTACATCATCATCAAGCATATGACATCGGACGAGCGATATTTTGATGAGCATAGATCTCAGGCCTGAAACTACATGCTGCTCATGGAAACCTGGTGCTTACCTTTTGTTTGTTAATTTTTTTAGCATTGTTGTTGTTTTAAAGCCTTGTCACTGCCAATTTATGCTGTCATCAAAGAAGTTACTAGACATTATTGTCACGGACTGCTTCCCCCCCTAAAGTCACGTGGTACGGCCCGCCACGTGCGGGGGATACACGTGTGTATTGTTTGTGTTGTGACCACGCCCCCCCCCCCCCCCCCCCCGGGGTTGTACATAATGTCTCACGTCTATTTAAACCCGTCTGTGTGTGCTCCCATCGTTGGTCATTGTCGCTACGTGTTTAATTAGATCTGTGTATTGTCCTGCTGTAGTATCAAACACTCTACACTCTTTTTTTATTTAACATGGTCTTGGTTTTGAATGCTGAGGACTCAAAAAAACAACCATCAATGACTTCCTTTTTCATTACTTACCTAAGATAGTGTGGTTAGGCCATTGTGGCTCTGGAAAAAGCCACATTTATTGTCTAGTTTCCTGCTTTAGAGACCCTCCAAGACTATGGAACAGCTGATCCATTAACAACATAGCAGGAATCATAGAAGTGAAGCATTAAGGTTTTGCTTAGGCAGACCTCTTATGTTCTAAGATGAATTTGAATTCTGATTAATGGTCTTGAAAGCCCACATTTCTGGTCTCAGTCTTGTCGCCGACTTGACCATCTAGTTCGTCATGATCCCATTCTCAGGACACGTGAGTCTGTTGGTCTTGGTTTTGACTCAATTTGATTAGTTGATGATATTAGTCTTGCTTGGTCTCAGTCCCTAATAGCAGATAGCAGATAGAGATGATTTTGTTTTAATGTTCCAGTTTCCTCTTGGTTTGTTTGTTATACTTTGTTATATTGTCATTTCCATTAAATGTCTGTTCAATCCATGAGGCTCATACTTTATGTAATTAAGATGATTGTTTTCACCTGACTGCACACAGAAATATGACAGTCTGGAGCAGGAAACTAGCCAATAAACGTGGCTTAAATCACGTTTCCAGAGCCAAAATGTCTTAAATCATGTTTCCAGAGCCACAATAGCCTGACCACACTAGCCTAGAGAGTAATGAAACAGGAAGTTATTCATGGTCATTTGGCACTGGTGATTTTTAGAGGACAAGTGACCCATTATTTATATCTGCAACATGATGTGAACCATACTCTGAGCTGTTATGCTAGCAAAACAAACACCTATACAATCTCAACCTTCTTCCTCGAAATACCATTAAAGTGCCCCTCTGGGTTCAGGTTATGAATTGCCACACATGTGAGGAAGTTTGGTTCTCTTGGGTGATTCCTTGTCCACCAGTGATTCCTTGTCCACCAATGGCTCACAGTGGGTTCGAAGCAGCATTTGATTTATTACCACTCATAACGTATGCATGTTGATTGGATGTTTATGCTTGATGGAGCTTGCCTTGTGCCCTTTGAAGTCAATTGGAGCTGTCAGAGAGAAGCGCAGTGGTGTTCTGGGACACATCGAGTGGTAGCACCAGATGGTCACACTGAGAGCAGTCCCCTCAGGAAACTGGGTTACAAACAAACGCTCGTGCCTAATGCCTCACAGACACACACCAGCATCACCGGTACATACATCCCCCATGGCACAATCTTATCAGTTTTCTTCTGACAGCTTCTTCCCACTACGACCTAAAAAGTGCAGGTCTAAATTAGGCTCTGAACCAAGAGCTACCTCTCACAGGACCTGCTGGGGTACAATGCCACAGCTCAAAAGCCGGCTAGGCGACCTAGATGGTCTTTTGGATGAGAGCAACACTGGATCTCTTCGGAGTCCATGTTTGTAACATTATTATTATTGCCGGATGTTAGTTTGCTGTTCCTGTGTGACAGACTGACTAGTAACCTGGAGCCTGAGGTTTGAAACGTTTTTCAGCTGTGCAGAGCCACTGTACAAGCAGAGCTACTGTACAATGGTTTTCACTCCAGTCCTTTAATTCAGCACAGGTTTTCGCTTTACTCCAGTTCCCAGTTTACCAATAAACCGGTAAACAAGGACTGCAGAGCTCTTGGATGTCTCAAGCTTAAATGTGCAAGAAAGCTGGAACACAGCACATTTGTGTGCCGTCTGAGAAACTCAGTACTGACCTGGGCATCCTCCATAATGCTCTCTTCCCATTAACTACTGTAAATGTGAAATTGAAACGTGATATTCATATAGTGACAAGGACCATGGACTGTTTTTCTCATGGTACAACAAGCACAAGGGTTGTGAACATCCTGCATGCAAATTAGGAGGCTGACCTACAATGGAAGGTTTTGTGCTGGGAACCCAAGCCTATATATTTAATTATTTCATAAATGTGTACACAGGACGATAACACTTTGGAAAGTTTCATTCCATTTCACACAAGCCCTTTTTTCTCACCACTTTCAAATGGTGTTATGTGTTTAGCACATTAGAGTGAATGTGATAGTAGGTTGAAACCTTATCAATATTGCACTGCACATCATAGGGTATCATATTATTCCATACCATCCCACATCCCCCCTCTTATCTCTGTTTTTGGAAAAACACAGACTTACTTGCATCCTCGCAAACACCTAAGCCATTTCCATTTAATTCACTTGTATCTCAGGGCAGGTTTCTTTCACAAGCAGCTGTAGGCTGAGAAGACTTTCTCGGTTAATGTCATTTTGCTCATCTTGGCAGATGAGGAATTCAGGCACGGTGCAGAGGGACATCTGCGTCCACCTCGGGTCTGTAGAACAGCTGCAGCCGACGGCCACGTGCTCTGCTGTAAGGTGGAAACATACACACAGATGTCCATGAATACAGGCTGCACACTTACAGTGGTGCTTCCTTTATTCTACTGGCAGACTTGCGTCAAACCATGCGGAATGACTGTGTGCACAATGTAAATTTATCTTTTTTACTCACAAATAACTCGAGACGGTTTTGGTAGTTGTTTTTTTACGTACTTCTATGACCCCATTTACTTGCAACTGAAATAAATAAGGGAAGCAGTAGTCTGTTTGTTGTCATTAATAGCAGCAACACTGACTGATGGTGATTTCCTGCTGGAGGATCATGTTAACCTCGTGTAGATTCAACAGATTCCAAAACATCAACATTAGAATAGGAAATACATTGGTATGCAAAAAAAAAAAAAAAAAAAAAAAATTTCATTTCTCAAAAACAGTCCATGTGTCAGAATTGATTTCCTTTTTTTTTAAATAGATGTTTTATTGCTATAATCTAAACAAAAATGGCAGAGAGAAAGGTATTTGCTAAAGAGAGAAATAGCAAAGCAGCTCGTCACTCTCCACTGCAGGGGACAGCTGGGTTTGTTTTGCCGAGCAGTTATGGGTAAAATTAAATCACATGCTATTTCTGACATCCATCAGATTATTTCCCAAAGCATAAATTGTTCCAGAGCTAGAGAACTGCTACAAAACAAAACCATGACGCTGGGTTAGCGTTAGCCCACTAAGCTAAGCCACCTCCATGCCTTCCTTGTTTCATTATGGCTGCTGACTGCTACTAGACAGGTGCTCTCTTTCTGGGAGTGGTCTCCCCACATCTGGGTATGAAGATTTCTCGCCATTGCGCTGCCAAATTTATTCAATTAAGCCCCGCAGCACACCTAATTAGTACAATTACACCACGTAGTCACGGCGCGCAATCTCTCTTCTGTCTCACGCACACACGCTCACACAACCGTTCCTGTGTACATTCACACAACCTGGGCTCAAGTCTGGCCTCAGAATGATGGCTCAACCTGGTGTCAAATAAAAGGCACCGGCTGGGGTCTCACTCAGAAGCCCACACTCAGATGATTCATTCTCAGGGACCCTTCAGGTAGCTGTGCACTTGAATAGCAGCAGAATTTCTACCTCCCAACACACCCCACCCCACCCCACCCCCACACCCCAGCTGGGTGTGTATGGAGGCATTTCTCTCTCTTTCCAGCCACGTCGAACTGATCTTTGCTTCATTATGGGAAAAAAGGGTCTAGGATCTCCAAGCTGGGAGTGGCAAACGGTGGATGTGCACGGGTGGATGTGAGCGGGTGGATGTGAGCGGATGGATATCAGTGGGCGTGGCATTTGGCCCTGCCACAGCACCATAAGCAGCTGAAAGAACAGTACTGAAGGGAAGGTTTGCATTCGGGCCCTTCAATTCCTGAAATATTTATCCATCGCTGCAGCCAGCTGGTACCACAAAACCGCAGCCGGGCACCGGGGGCTTCGTTTGTTCTGGAGCGGACACGATGGACCGGACACGATGGCCTGGCCTGGGACTTTCTGCTCCCCGTCTCGGTGGTGGAGAAGGGCGTTTGGGTTTGGGACATGACTTCTGAAATTATTCTGTGGTCAACGGTCAACTGCTTCCGGCACGTATTTTACACACTATTTCACCTTCATCCCAACTACTGTCTCAGTCTGGAAGAATATAAAAAAATATTTTGTGTAGAAACAAAAAAATGGTGTGCATTTTAACATTAATAGGTGTGTTTAATGCTTTACTTTGGACAGAATCAAACATTTTTTATACTGATATAAGGATACTTGTCATAATAAAAGTCAGAATCATTTCACACGAGCATGATTTTATCACAGTTGCTGGTTGGTGCTCATGAGTTGTTAAGTTAATTGAAACTGAGACCTCTTATATTTCTTGCTTATGTTTCTGGCCAAACAGAGCAGACCCTCACCGGTCGTGTGGATTCGATGTCTCACGGCTTGGTTCCTGCTCATGGAGAAGCAAGGGCTGTACAGATTTCTCCTTTTGTACAGCAGGGGAGACATTACCCACAGTAATGAGAGCTTCAGTGAGCCAGTCCCAACCCCCACACCTGCTCCCCCCCCCCCCCGCCATGTGCAGGTCCGGCTATCGAATGCGACACAGTTGGCTGGGCCCATGGCAACCGGAAGAGGCCCTGGTGTATATTTTCACCCCTTATGACTGATGGTCCGCCTGTGATAAAAGGAAGTAATGACCGCCCTTCTCATAGAGAAGGGCCGCAGGGTTGTTAATGACATTGGCTGTGGATGCGCTTGGCTAGTTCCCTGCACACAATTAACGGCTGACTGTCATAGAATCGCCAACCACTGCATCCCCCACCCCCCACCCCCCACCCCCCACTTTTCAGAAGATTAACCATGTAGAAGAATTATCTTTGGTGTGCTTGGTGCCCTACATTAACTAAACTAAAATGAGTAATTAAAATTTAGCTTTAGACCGATAGGTTCAGGCTAGAATTTAATTTGACCCCGCTGTGAGCAATTCTAACGTGATTTATAGGTAGGGTTGAGAACTGAGACAGGCTAAAATCTGCTTTAGGTGTTACAGCACTGTGATGTAAAGTACTGCCTTATTTTGTTTGTAGGAATTATGCTCAGAATAACTTCAATCTAGGGTACTCATCCATGCTATGAAAAAACGACTTGCACAGTCCAGTCTTCAAGCACTATTACAAAGCATATAAATTGTTCACTTAGTCAAAATGGAAATATTTTTCCATTTAGTCTGCATGAACGGTCACCACTGAAACCCATTTTTCCGCAATGTACAAAAGTGTTAAACTTTTTTTGGGTACACGTGTGTGGGTGTAATCCTTTGTCCGAGTGTGTTTTAGCCAGATACTAAGGTAGCCAACGTCACCACCAATTTTATCATTATCACATCAGTCCATGGACCCTTAGACAGCTGCTACAGTATGCCGATAATGAGGTCTTCATCCAAGCCTGAGTTTTCACAGTGGGAAGCGCAGGAGAAATCCTTCCGAAGAAGTCCTCACTCTGGAATCTCTTCCAAACAAGTCCTCACTGTAGAAACACTTCTGAAGAAGTCCTCACTGTAGAAACTGCCAACATACTGCAGAAGTCCCCAATATATGTGCTACTGCTTAACTGCCTATCGAACAAGAGCACTCCACCAGTGTGCATGAAATGTGTTTTTTGGTTTAGACTGCAAAAAGGTTTAGGCATTGGACGGACGATTTTTGTGTTAAATATGTTTCATAGAAATGGGCGACTTTCGTAAAGCAGATTCAAACATTAAATCATTATCCATGTCTTGTCTAGATCATGGGGTTTATTCCTAAACCATTTTTATGGAATGCATGTATGTTGAATTGAAAATGTTTTAGATTGATCAAAATTGATCAGTTGTGTGCATGGTCATCCAGACTCCATGATCCTTTTACAACAGCAAAAGGCAAACACACCATGACTTATTTAGTGTTATTTGTAAGAACTTCAGCCTGTAATGTGTTTGGAAGACCATTAACCAGTGATGATGTAATTGTACATGAAATAAGTAATATAAGATACAGCTACAGGAACTGACAATGGTGTACTAAAATATGATAACTTATTGCAGAAGATAACATACATCTCCAAACTTTATGGGCAATCATTCACGTCTTTGTTTCGTCAAACACAAATGAAGATGAAACAAACACAACAAATGATTGTCCCCAAACTGTGAAAACTAGACAACTCTCTGTACTCCAGTGTAAGTTTTATCAGAGGACATTACCCCTCCTCAGCAAAATATTTGCATTCCCCTGACAAATCAAGGACAATTAGGAGGTGCTAGAAAGAAAGTATGACAATCACAAAACCTTCTTCTCTCATGCGTACACACACACACACACACACACACACACACACACACATACATATGCACGAAGTTATTTAAATGTGAAAAAGTGAATTTACATTTGATGAAAAAGAAAAAATAAGCTCTAATTTTCAGGATTTCGCCTTCCACTATCAGATAAATATGCACGTAAATACTTTCATAAATACCTGCATAATTATACCTCTCTGCTAAAACATTTTCATCTCATCAACAAATGCTCTAGGAATATTTTAAACGTCTGCTTTACTTTCTAATATTTCTCTTCTCTTTTCTCTGTCCGTCTGTCTGTCTCTCTCTCTCTCTTTATCTGTCTAGTTAGCTAGCTAACTAGCTAGGCGTCGTGCACACACAGCCCGGTTGAGTGTGTGATCATATGTCTGACTAAAGGTGGTATCATTCTCAGAGCTACTTTTCTCCTCCGTGAGTTGGTGCCATGATGTGGGTGTGTCTGTATGCCTGCTGGGAGTGGGGATGTCCCCAAGTGCCTCTAACATACGTTTACGACACCAGGACTGTAGCAAGGAGAGAGGGGGGAGAGAGAGAGAGAGAGAGAGAGAGAGAGAGAGAGAGAGAGAGAGAGAGAGAGAGAGAGAGAGAGAGAGAGAAAGAAAGAAACTATCAACTGTTTCCTGAGGGCCACAGAAGCGGGGCTGTTTTGGGACTGTCCCCTCTGTCTTATAAGGTCTGTGGTGCCAACAGAATGGCGTTTCCCTCAAAAGGATGCTTTCTCCACCCTTCCAACAGCCACCCTGACGCCCCCTAACACCCCCCCCCCACCTCCTCAGCTGTCCCTTGCCCTGAAAGGGCCACCTGCACAGGCTTCTCACCATGGCCTCCCGTCTGAGCTGACATCAGCCCACTTCAGACCCCAGTCTCGTCCCATCCAGCTAGGTCCACTCTGGGGACTTGCCACCGAGTTCCTGAGGCTCGTCGCCATAGCAACTGAGGACTGTGGTGCGTGTGTGTGTGTGTGTGTGTGTGTGTGTGTGTGTGTGTGTGTGTGAGAGAGAGAGAGAGAGAGAGAGAGAGAGAGAGAGAGAGAGAGATAGATAGTAACCAAACTGATGAAAAAAACTAAGCTCACATTATTCTTTTTCTTTTCGTTTTCCTATTCCATCTGTCTTTTCTCTCATCTGTTTGTTTGGTGAAGTTGGATCTGTGGCTAAAAGCTCTGCTGTAACACTCACAGCCTCATCTCCTGGCTCATAAAGCAGGCAGGATTACATTTTAGTACGCGGGCACGAGCAAGCCGTTTACTCCGGAGATGCCTTGGCACTTCGCGTTGGAAATTAGACCCACCAGCCAGAGTCTGGATTCGGAGAAGCAGGAGAGTGAAATGTGTTATGCTTTTGTCTGATTTTATGCCAGGGCGTGTATGACAATATATTTGTATGCGAGCCTGCTTGTGCTAGAATGCGGGGGGTTTTTTTGTTGTTGTTTTTTTGTTTTTTTTTTAAATCTAGAGGCGATAATTGTCCTTCAACAGAACTCTGCTGTCCCCTGCAGGTTCTGTGTGTAAATGCACAAGCAGTGGAAAGGTTTTATGCAAACACACACACACACACACACACACGCAGTGCCAAACAGCATCCCGAGTTCCTCCAAACCATATTTCAATCAAACTGATGACTACACAATTGACTAAATATATATTCCCTTCTACATCTCAGTCTGATGTATAAAATGCACCCAGTTTCTTCACACAGAAAGAATGCCTCTCTTATATGTCATCATATTCAACAAATTTAAATTTCCTTTGTCCCATATTCCCTTACGAAGGCGCAGGAAAGCGTGCATCGCACGAGCATGGTTCATGCCCATGAACTTCCCCAGATGCTTTGATGATCGGGACTTTAATTTGTTGAGGGAGACTCTGTGTGATTAGGAGGGATGTGGATAATGGGAACAGAGTGATCGTTTCTCTTTTAGGAGCGCCTAAGTCGCCGTCCCCAGACGCCTCTCAGAAACATTAATTGGAGGGTTTATATAAGCCGCTGAAATTGCTATACCTCCCTGCGCCCCATTTCTTCCTAATTTTCCCCACACGATTGCTACTTTAACCATGCGTATGAGAACTTTTGAAAGAAACCGCACATCTGCAAAAGTCCACTTGACATTTACTGCAACCAGATGCAGTATTCCATAAGGCACGCATAATAATCATTTTTGAGTACTGTGATGACAAAAGCCTTCATAATTACCTGGCTGATTCTCTGCCTGTCCTTCCCGAGGCTGTTGAAGCTGTGGCTTTTAGCTGGGTCACCCTGGACAATGGTATACGCGATCACTTTCAGCAGGGGTTTAGCACAAAGTGTGGACAAAAAAGTGACTGTCCAGGACATCGTCCTGAAGGAGAGAGACCCAGGTTATAATGGATTCAGGTTGGTGTCAGTTCTGCAATGTCAAGCTTTGATTAGTGACAGTCATGGTTTTGTCTTGATTTAGTGACAAATGCCGGCTTCGACAAACACTGAATACCTCCGTACATCAGAGCATTGCCACACTACAGGTTATTGGAAGTAGGCCTACATGCCCTCATTGAATGACCTACAAAATGCTTTATAGTGGTTTCTAACTAAGCCGGAAATTTCTCAAGCTCATATCTCGAAAATAAATGCTATGACAGTTCCAGTTAAATGGAGAGATGTAACAAGAGATTGGAAGGCAATCTGAAACTCTTCCCACAGGTAAGCAAATCAAATTTGCGTAGACATGCCAACAGCGTCCCGTGACTGCAGCGTGCGGACGAGGGTGTCAGGCTCGTCCTGATTGCGTCTGTCATTCTCATGTCCGTCCTGCTCTGCCCATATTTTTCTCGCAGTCATGTCTTCACGCTATAATCCTTATTGCTGTTTAATCCAGTGAGCTGTCTGAGTGCTGTCAATATCGCTAAATTTAGGCACCTGGCGTTGTAATTACTTAGATGGGAATTGCTTGTTTGTCACAAGAGCAATGATTATTTATCTGTAGCACATTTTCCCCGCTTCGAAAAAAGTGTACAGCTGCATGCCGTCCACATGTGAACACGGGAGTCGCGCGAACACAACAGGATGAGGCAAAGAAGAGGCTGGAATGGATTTGTCGTCTGCTGCAGCACAGCAAGTTGCCAATCTCGCATTAATTTGGGTCATCACGCACATTACATGCGGGGAAAGGGTTGACGCGTTGACAGATGAGCGCAGCTGTGCAAAACAGTTACGCCTCTCTGCTTATTTCCAGTGACGCTGTGGCCCGACCACATTTCTGAAAAGGCTAATTGAATGGTTTAACCCTGTAATATTTAGTAGGTAGTTTTCCAAAAAATTATTTGGCTGAATCGTTTCTTTTTGCCATTACAGTTGAACATTATTTATGCTCTAGCAATAGGAAAACTCTGGGTCATGCCTCATCTTATCCTGCGTGCCATTAGACCCTTGTAACTCAACCAGGATGCAACTGTACTGCTTGTTTTCACGCCCTGGAGTTCACAAAAGTCTCCTCCCTGCTTATAGCGACTCACATCAGATACAAAACCCTGACACTCACCTACGAAGCTATAACTGGACCAGCTCCCACATACATATAGGGACTAATCAAACTCAGTTCTATACCACACTGCCTTCTGGTACACCTTGACTTGAATCACCATCTCTCAAGACAAAAAAAGAAATGCAACATGACTCTGTTCTTGTTCTCTGTCCTGGCACCCAAGTAGTGAAACAAACTTCCATTGGCCCCGTACAGCTGAGTCACAGAAGACTGAAGAGTCACCTCTTCACTGAGTCACTAAGCGCTTTAACATTTACTTAAATAAACATTTACTGTCCACTTTTCCACTGTAGCCAGGTCCTTAGTCTGTAAGTATTCTTAACACTGAGCTATCTATTATCACCTGAGGCTTTGTATGTATGATTGAAACTACAAAGCACTTCTGTGAGTTGCTCTAGACAAGGGTGTCTGCCAAATGCATTAAATGTAAATGCAAAATGAAAAATGGAAGAAAAAAAACCTAATAGTATATGAAAAGCATGCTAATGATAATGAATTTTGGAGTGCTAAGGTAAAGTTAATTATTGTATGTTTTATTTGATATTTATTTTGCCATTTTAATAACCTAAATAGCCAATGTAATATTTTGTGCCAGGGATGTCACTTGAACCAATTTATTGTGGCGCATGTTAAAAATATTTCCATGCCCCACTGTAATAACGTAACGCAATGCCCCACTGTAAAAACTCAGTAACAAAAGTCTTAATGCTTTATATTTTAACCTGGATTACCGAGCTGAGCTACACGAACATTAGCACCACACAAACTTTCTACAGGTAATAACAAACTCTAATAATGCATTGTAAAATGAAATAGCAGTCATATCAGTGTAATAATGTGTACTAATGCAGTGTAATAACAAGTATTAGCATTGCAATAGCATCATAATAACAATATAATAACACATTGTAATAACAATGTAATACCGCATTATAATAACACATTGTAATAATGTGTTGTAATAACACATTGTACTAACAATGTAAAAACATATAAGCTAATAATGCATTGTAATGTAATAATGGGCTGTAATAATGCATTGTATAGTAATAATGCATAATATAGATGTAATGGATTGTAGCAACAATATAATAAAGTTGTAATAATACAGTGTATTAACTGTGTGTATTAACTGTGTTTTTTATATGTTATTTTGTAGTACAGGGGGACTCCAGTTGACTGCTTAGACGGCTGTTCTTTGGTCAGGTGTCTTGTTATTACCAGCCCATACAGAGGAGTGAAATCAGAGATCTTGCATCTGAAAGCTGTTTTAAAAATGAGGACCAAAGAGGTGGAGGTAAGGTACTCCACCAAGAGGCTGATAAAGCACTCAGGAAAGCACTCAAGCACTGTGTCAAATGTGATGGGTAATAAACTCATTTGTATGGCACATTGCTAAGGAGGAGGACCAAGCTGTTGAGTTTAGCAATAGCAAGCAACCTGCCAAATCAGAAGAGCCCAGTGGTAGTTGGCTGAAGAATATTTACAACTCTCCTTTATGAATAAAAATCGCTGGCCAGATCAAGATTACCATGCAGAATGTAGTGGACAGATGAGAGGCAGGCCAGACTGTATTGTACCATAGTGATTGAATGAAGACAAAATGATGGGGAAAAAGGGGGCACTTATTCATGATCCAGTGCATATGCCACATCATCTGGTTTCATGGGTGCTGGGAGGCCACACCACCCAACAAGACAGTAGCCTGAAACATACTGCTAAAGCAATAATGGGGTTTTAAACGAATGCTCTTGGAATGCTCTTGACTTGGCAAGGCAATCATCTAACCGGAACCCCAGTGAGTACACAGATCACTTACAGGAGCAAAGATCAGTATCAGGGAAGTGTCTGTGAATTGTAGCCCTCAGGCAGTCATTGACAGCAAAGGATTTGCTACCATGTCATATCTTTCGGTGGGAGCACTGCTGTCCAGTATCGCCCAAAGGAGAATGGGTTTTCCCTTTTGAGTCTGGTCCTCTCAAGGTTTCTTCTTATGCTCAACATTTTTTTTCAGCTTGCTCATTAGGGGGCTAGACTTTGTTCCTCTAAGTCTACTTTACAATATCTATTGTTAATAGCATTATATAAATAAATCTGATTTCAGTTTAATGATTGATTCGGTTACTTCACTATGCATGTAAGCGGGTGTTCATCCTTCATGGAGTCTGAAATGATGTATGTATGCAGATATTACTGCTGATTTTCTGCATTTTCACTGCCTTTGCTATCAAATCACATTCCAGGAAAAATAAAAAAAACAATAGGAAATTCTGGCAGCTACTATGTTAGGTTTAATGTATAGTCTAAAGTGTAAATTCTAAACACACAGCTCTGTTGTTCCTTTGTGCGGCTATAAACCCCCTGCCCCCACAGCCCTTGATGTGAGATGTCACTGGTGTTTGTGGGTCATTTTTCCCACTCGCAGGTGGCTCGCAGCTGCCCCGTTCCTCAAAGTGTCATTTCTATGCAGCTGCGTAAAAGACATTCACCGACGTTGAAGCACGGGCGAGGAGGTTTCCGAGCTGATTGCGGCAAGTAGCCTCTGGAGCTACCAGTGGAGTTTGAAAAGGTTTTGAAAAGCAAGAAAGGCAGGGGGAAAAAGAGAGACCAAAAAAAAAATCAACCCCACTGTCTCTCATCCTCTCAGCTGTTGAGCTCTGCACCATGGCCACCTTCTGGAGCCACTCAATACAGTATTTTTACAGATAGCATATATAATATTCAATTGTATGATTATGTATGGAAGCTCTGGAAAAATATTTTGCTTTTCAGCCCATTCAGATATATTTATTACTGGTTATTACCAAGACAACTGTGGCCAGTCCTCAGGAAGTTTGAAAGAAAACAAAAAGAAGTTGACAATGGAATAATGCTTCATGTTCGAAAGCGCAAAGCAGGAATTCTCTGTGCTTTCAGATGCCACTAGATAGTCACAGTGGTACCATTTCGTGAGGTGTCAAAACATGGGTTGATGCAATTTAAGGTCTGGTGCCTTGGTGATTAGAGGTGCCAAAACATCAAAACATTACGATACATTTTAAAATGTCTCATGACAAGTGCATCATAACATATTTAAAGGTCTCCCGAAAGTCTCAAAATCCTTCTTCTTACAAGGAAAAGAGGAGACATTCTATTTCATGGCACTTTGAATGCCACCAGTTATTGAAACCTTTCATATTTTAAGTGCTGAGGAAAGGTAACAAGATTGAAGCACCTGTTCACCAAAATTAACTTTATTTTTTAACATAGTTGACTAATGCTTACCTTGCTGAAGTCCTCAAGGTCAAAAACATTGGTGGTAAAATTAAGCATGTGATATTCAAATGTTTCTTTTCATTATTGGTTTCAAAGCAAGCGCCCCTACTGTCAGACCCTGAGGCTAAGAGAGTTGTGTATTTATATTAAATGTAATAATACAAGAACAGGTTGTATGCTGAAGTGATTTACATTGGGATAAATTAGGATATGTATGATTTGCTTTGGTTGTTCTAGTAAATAAATATTACACATGGCATTCACTGTGGGAATGCTCTGTGTTGTTACACAGCTGTGCTATGGCCTGCTGTTTCTCTCCTTTGTCAAATGAGTCACATACGTGGTTTTACATATGGCTTCAAAGCTGGTCAGAAAAGAAAAGCCACTCGTCACAGAGATTTCCCTAAATGTAAGCTAGCTCATTCTTCGCGCTTGCATTTGACGTCATGATGAAATATAACAAACCATGAACCCATGTCCCATATTCTAGGCATTTATTATTTGTTAGCGCTGGATCGGAATAAATGGGTGATCAAAGATTGGTTGGCATCTCTATGAAGGGGGAAAAAAAGAGTCTGGAAAAAAAAAAATACAGGGACGATTATGCCATCTGCTGGTGAAAGAGAGATACAGCCGATTTATGAAAGTCGTCTGATAGCTTCGGAAGTGGACAGAGGTAATGATATAAAAATGCCTATCAGACATTTTGTCCTGAATGTTATCTGGGCCATTATTTTTTGTCTTATCTTTGATTAGAAGCACTGTACAATTCAAAGCATTCTAAAATGCATATAAAAGCGTTGGCATTTTTGAGTTAATCAGTCACCCCAGCCTGGTGTCTGAGTACCACTGGCTTTAAACTACAAAGACCTGTGCACTCCTCATCTGATGTCACGCTTCACGGTCCTCTAACCCACGGTTCACACTGGCGATAGATCAAGAGACCCCTTGATTTCACCTTTTTTCCTAAAATGAAAATAGAATTGACTACCAGAGCAATCGTGAATTGTGTTATTGGCTGTTGTGAATATTACTACCATGAATGAGCAGAGCAGAATAGAGCAGAGTGCTTTATGCCTTCACAGCATGCGGTTGTGACATCAGTCTTCATGTGTGAGCTGTAATGTATATAGTAAGCTCATGATATAATTATGTATGGCGAATGCTTAGTACTTTATTGTCCCCAAAAGGAAATTTATTTTGCAGGTTGGACAACTGAGCATTTTATATAACATGTATACAATTAACATTACTCATAACATAGCACATCACAATTTAAATAACAACAACAACAACAACAACAACAACAATAATAATAATAATAATAATAATAATAAATTAAAATATTAGTTCATGGTATTAGTTTCCAGATATGAAAGTTTGGAGCACCATGCTCTACTCTGACCTCACTGTGATTCCTGCTGTTCTGTGCAAGTTCAGGAAGTACTTGGGAAGCCTGGTTAGATGCCTTGGTCTCATGCTTATGACAACGTGAAAACCACTCACTTATGGTAGCTTTAAAAACTTTGACTTACTTTGATCTCATTAGGGTAGGATGATGAATAACATCAGATCAGTATTCAAACCTGCATGGAGGTTAATTGCCTATATTCCACGGTCTTTGGTTAGACACTTCAAAATGCCAAACTGGGTTTTAAGTAATTACTGTGTCACATACAAGAAAAAAAGCATGTGGCATTCAGACCATACTTACCCCCGACTACACCCTGATGGCTCTCTAGAGCTGTTTCTGTAAACATGAAGGCTCTCCTGCAGTGGAACTAGGTCTCCTTCTTGAGCTGCTTTTATGGCAATCATAACCACATAGGGTATAAATAAAATAAACATTTTCTATATTGGTTCCATGATGTAATCTGTGTATATCTGGGTAAATGGTTCTATGTTGTGCATTTCATTAGCATACAGAGTGGTGTGAGGGCAAAAAGCTTTTGTTTGTATTTTGTGATCTCTCCTGCGAATAATAAACCCATTTGACTTGTTGTTGATAAGATAATAAATACACCCAAGGTGATATAGAGAAGCATATCCTCTTCTGGCTCTACTTAATCTTGAAATAGATTATATAATATTATATAATTATAATTCATTATTTGTATAATTATATCATTTTAATTATCAAATATATAACTTAACATTATATAATGTGTTTGTTTTTTTGTTTTTTTTTGTTTTGAAAGTGTACATTGCCATTTTTCCCTACCTTGTTAACATGAATGCTGATGTAAACTGATGGCTTAAGGTCTGCATTTTATGAGGCCACTGGGTGGGACAGATGAGGACAAATTACAGCGCTCCTCAAATTAGTGGACAAATTACAGCACTCCTCAAATTAGTGGACAAATTACAGCGCTCCTCAAATTAGTGGACAGCTGTGTTTAATTGTGATGAGGCATTAAAGTGTGGTCTTCTGAACTTTCTTTTTACTTGAAGGCCTTAAAAAGGTTGAAATGTCATGTTGTTAACCTAATAAAGTCAGGACGGGTGTTTGCTACGATATGGTGTTACACCTTTGACTTGAGCAGTTTACTTGGCAAGCTGTGATGTCAGTTTTTGATGTATGACAATAAACAAGAAAAGTTGTGGTATGCACACAGCTGCTTTATGGAGCCACACAAACGGGAAGCAAAGAGACCAGTGGCTTTTATGTAGATCGGAGTGTGACGAGTCACTCTTTGAAGACTGTGCTGAGAGTTGGTGAGAAATGGGGGAGAGTGCTAAAGTGTTTTTGTGATGCATGATTCAAACTTCCAATACTGGTAAATATTGGACTTTTTATATCCGTCCACACGGAGGCAACCATGTTCTGCCAAGCCAAAAGCTGCAGAGAAAAGCTACAGCCCTGTTCCTGTATGTGTAGATGGTTGGTTTGTTCGTTCTATCTGTGGTTGTGTAATGGGATCATTCAGAAGAGACTTGAAGTGTTTGCGATGTCTGTAATTCAAAGACTTATAAAGGCATGTAAAGGAATGCTTACAATATACTCCTAAAAACATGTAAGAGAATCTTTACACTGTACACCTAAAGACCTGTAAGTGCACTTGACAGTGCGGAATAGACATGCAAACACAGATTATAAAATTTCTTGATAGTTATCTAATTATGTTCCTTTGTTAGAATATTCTCATGTAAGGTCTGTCTCCCTGAAGTGTGGTGTGCAAACAATATAGAGAACTGAAGAAGTCAATATTACACAAAAGGCTTATTTAAAAACACTAAAGATTTTAGAAACTAAAATTGTTTACCTCTTAGAAAAAAATCTGCCAAATACAAAGGAAGTTTACATTTTTATGATTAGCTGCAAATGTATGTTTTTTTTAACTAGATGTCTAGAATATCAGTGCCCAAACATGAAATTTGGTTTGCAATTTGGTTTGGTTTGCAATTTGGTTTGAAATTTGGTAAGCTATATGCACAACAACTGGTAGTCAAACAGCAGAATTTTTCTTCACTTTCTGTGGCCATTACTGTAATTGACATAACCTTGACTGTAAAGGTTGGTTTTTAAATACACACCCTGTCTGATTTGGGTTTGAGCCATAACAGTCTTTGGAAACTATTTTAGATAAAATAGAAAATAAAAATGAGAAGAAAAGTTTTAGAGATTGATTGCTAGATACAGGAAGGAATGTTATACTACATGTGCCTGCATGAATATGATAATATATAGTGTATATTAAACAGTGACCACATGTTATACAAATGCAGAATATAAATAAGTGTATTTGGTGCAAAGACCAACTGATGGTTAGCTAGAAGCTGTTATCATAAATGTGAAGATTACTTGTAAAAATACTTGATATTAACTGGTCAAGCAGCATCATAAATTCAAACAGCCCAACTTCTCTCATGTCATTCATCACCCTGTAGGGGTGGTGACCAGATTATATATGTTTGATTGATCAAAGTATGAGGAGCAATATAGAACAGCCCAAGAATAAACAGTATGCAATGTCAAATAGAACGATTAAAACTACTGGTCTTGTGCATGGTCTTGTGCATGGTCCCCCTCCCCTGATATCTCCCCTTTATGGTAATTACAGGAGCGGTTACCCTGAATATGAAGCTTACTTAAAATATTTACATTCATCAGTGGTTTAAGAGTGTGTAAATGGCATAGATTGTTTAGCCTCCACCTTCAGCTCCTATAGGTGAAGACTGGGTGTACATCGTTTCAAACCGAGTAGGCCTTCAGACTTGTTTCCCAAAAAATAACAATAATAAGATGGTTGACAGCCTGCAGATATAGCTGGACACCCTTTGTTCTTGATGCCTTCTTCATGTGATCTTTGGACTATTGGCATGCGGTACCTGGTGTGCACTGGAATGTGAAGGGCTGGTTACAGGATGTCCTGGACAGCCAGATGCTGCACATCCTGCAGGATTATCAGATGTGCTCACATACAGGCGAATAAATCCACACCGAAGGAAACCCGTTCAACTTGCATAAATTTAGCTTGCATGTTTATCTTTAGGCACAAAATTATCCAGCTAGATTTATTGCTGCTGTATTTGTGCATAGCTGGAGAGCTGAGCTGTTCCCTTGCAGATATATAAAGTGTGGTGGTTATTGTATGTGACAAACTTAAGTTAAACCAATCGTGTGACCAGTTCTCACCGTTTGAAGTCCGATCCTTATAATAAGGCGTGCCGTTGTCTGTGGCACGTTCTATTGCTGGTACCCCACCACTTCCCTGGTGATTCTCCATGGCACTCTCCAACATCAACACTCCAACGTGTGTTAACAGGATGTCCTTTGGCACGAAGATTGCGAGGCCGAGGTAAGAAGCGTGGAAGCAGCACGGTGAGGTGTGGCTGAAATTCAGCACAGTATATGGAAACTTTACCATCACAGCTTCTGGTTTCTCCACCCAATCGTCTCCACACCATCCCCGCCCAGTGTGTCTGGTAGTGGATTTAAAGCCTCAGTTTCTGGATCCATCCTAAAGAACAATTCACCAGCACGGTTAGATTTATGTCTCTAAAAATCAATGTGAAAGCTAGAGTACCATAAGCATATGTTGCTACTGAAAAGCTGACCAAGAATAATAACTAAATAATAAATTGTGGGATTGAGGGATTTATTTTTAAATGACCAATAAGATAGCTGGAGATGTAGCACAAACAGTTGCCTGGGTAACCAACATGGGCAACAAGCACGGGCAGGTGCTCATATCCATGTTGACAGCTCACGGGGCAACAGAGTTGATGGGGTTGTTAACAGTTTCTTAAACTATACTGCAAATGTGCACAGGTTGCTTGAGTTGTAGCACATATTGCGGTGTGTGTTAGTGTGTCTGGTTGTAGCCTTCATGCTGACAAACTATCTGGAAGGTAATGTGAATATGAACGGTGTTGAACCGTTATTAAACTCTCTCGGCTACACTGCACGAAAGCTACCCCTCACGTGGTTGTCCTGGAGCCAGTGAAGCTGAGTTTCACCTTTTTTACTACTTTTCATTTCACCCTTTATTCACGTTGCAAGGTGCCACCATCCAAGCTCCTGTATGTGAACAGAGACCTCTGTTCTGTGGAGAGTGTGAGAAACCGGTCATCTGATTGGCTGCGTGGCACCTAATGCCAAGAATCGCACTGGACGTCACCAAGGTCAGCCACCAGCTTTACGGCCGACCAAGGAGATCGTTGACAAATAATGATTTAATATTTGGCTTAGGGTAGCTTTTGAATTATGCACAAAAGGCCTGGATGACATCAACGGAAACCATCATCACTCACAAGTGTAGACCAACTCCAGAATCTTACCTACCGGCAAGGATATGGATGGTGGTAAGTTTGCTCATTTTAGTTTGTATTTTGTTCTGTACATTAAATATGTCCTTCCAAAATTACACTTGTGTGGTGGAAGCTTAATAAACATTCTGGCTTTCATTTCCAGACATCTACAGTGGTGTATTTTAATTCTTGATGTCTTTTCTTTGCTTTGGCACTTCTGAAAACATCCAGTACATATTCTCATAACTTTGATTGCTCCATATCTCACTAGTCGTAGGGGATGTGAAAAAACAATAACAGGTCTCAGGTGGGGAATCTAATATGCTTTCAAGAGAAAACAAATTCTAGAATCGCCAAAAAAGAGGCATGTCTCCTGTGTGTGGTTGGTGTGGTAGTTAAGGCTGTGGTCGTTGATGTTGGAGGTTATTGGTTTGAGCCTGCTATGTTTATTGCCTTAAAACTATCAATTTACCTTGCAACAATCAATTGAAATGAAAGTCAAATATTCTGAAAAAGCATACATGCCAATGAGTACCTGTGGCTCAATGGTATGAGCACTGCCTCTGTGGGTCTGAGGTTGCTGGGTCAAGACCCAGCCAGGGCTCTAGGATACAGCTGAGTAGGCTGGAGGAAGGAATGTAAGCAAGGTGGGGGGGGGAAAACAACCGGGCTGCCCCCCCCTGGGTCTCCAGAGCAGTGGACAGCAGGGGTTATAGAACACTGGATAAGGGTGTTAACTTAGTTTTTAACCTAAACTGGAAAAAATGCCTGTTAAAAGTCCATCACCCTACATATTTTTGAAGTTCGCCAGCCACTCTAATTTCCATCCTCCACTATCTCTAACTAGGAAGAGGGCACCCCAACCAACTTGGCACCACACAGACAGGCTTCTAACTTGCATAGACAAGGCCAGTTTTGAACTAGAAACCTCATGTTTATGAGGCAAAGCTTTTCCCACAAAGCCACCAAGTCACACACAAAAAAAGCAGCTTTTTTTAGGGGGTTTATACACTTTATACAGGAGAACTAAGACATCTTAGAATTGCAACCTATGCTGTGCTCCCTCCTCAGGCTCTAGATCTGTACTGGTATTGCACAGAAAGATGCTCATTAAGATGTCCTACGCTCCTCCCAGTGTTGGGTACTGTCCCAAGACGAGCAGAGTGGAGCGGAGGAAGCTAAAATTTCCTTCAGGTGTCTCTTACGGTGGGGGTGTGAAGAACAATCAAGACTGCAATTAAAAATGATCCATAAGAAAACTTGTGCCCATCCTTCCTTGATTTTGAACTTAGTGATGAGGAGAGGCTATGTGGTGAAGAGATAATCCAACCCCTTGATGTCCGTGGTTCCTCTAGGGCTTTGTTAAGTGGTTCAAAGTGACAGTCTTGGGGAAGCCCCTGCACCTTTTTTGGGCTCCCTGCTTTTGTGAAGAGTCAAAGGTACAGAACTGAGAACTGGGCTACAGGTATAGGACAGGGCTTCTGAACTCCCGACAAATTGCTTTAGCGACAAGCAAAATGTGTCACAGGTCACTGTTTAAGCAGGATTTTTGATTGGACCCTAAAACATAGTCTAACACAACGATTCAAATTTCCTAAAAACATTTGCACATTTGTGACTATAAACATGAAATGTTAATGTCACCCAGTTTGAAAAAACATGGATAATGGTTGCTTGAAAATGAGTCTCCAAAGTCTAGGATCAGACAAAAAAAAATTGTAGTGTTTTATATATGACTAATACATCAGGTAACCCTAGCTAACACCTCTTCCTGGTCCTTCTACTATTTTCTACCGCACACTGTAGTTAATTTATTACAATGCCATTTTTTAAACTGATACTCGAGTGTTATTTTTAAACTATGGACATGAAGAAAAATAGCACAGAAGCGCACAGCCTTTGTTTCCGAATTCAACACACACATATTAGAGGGATTGGTTATTAATGAATAAGCTGAAACAGGTGTGTTAAATTCACACAGGGATTTATCGTTCTAAGTCAGGATTCTGTCTCCTGTGGTTTAAAAAGCTGAACTATAATATTTCTACAGAGCTGTAGCTCAGGCTTCAGGGAAACGGTTATGAGCCAGTCTAGATTAGGCCAGAAAAGAGAGAAACAGGTGGATGGTTACATTTGTAAACAATGGTAAGAACTGGTGTGAGGGATGAACCACATAATAAGCATGAACAAAGACATGGAATGGAATAAATCGATAGGTATATTGCAGGCTGGCTAACACTGAAAACAAACAAACAAACAAACAACAACGACGACGACAACAACGACAACAACAACAACCCACTCACTACAAGCATAAGCTACCTGACCTGATTCGAAACTAAAGTAAATTGCTAATCACTAACCTGGCCACAAAACACAAATGAAGACCCAAACCCAACAAAAACAGGGACCAACCCTACACTTGGTGTGGCTAGTAACATACACCAGTGACTATGTAGCCATATATGAAGTTATACAATGGCCTAGATTTACATATATAAGACCTGCAGTAGTAACAGTACAAGAATGTAAACCAAACTCATAAGCTGAAACACTTGCAAAGACCGGTATCACAAAATCACAGAGCACTTCCACAGCAAATAACAGACCCCGTAAGTGCACATTAGGCTGCTGGAACTGCATGCTGTAGGCTCTTTTATAGTCGCAGGCGGATGATGCAACTGCTGGAAGGCAAACCAGGACTGGCTCACGGATCGGATTCGACGTGGATCCAATCGCAGACAGCAATGGAGGAATGGGTCTGATCTGCAAATAAAATGGACAGAAATGTGTACAATCCCCACAACACATACAGAGGTGCGTAACACCTCAGTCAGTGCATATTTTCACTCTAGCACTTTGTACACATTAGCTAGGTAATTAAGGGCCAGCGCGGAGCAGAGAGTAAAAAGGTTGACTACCAGGGGATTGTCTGGTAATGCTGATATTGAAGGGTGTAAATTATCCTACATTACAAACACTTCAACACTTCAGGCCCTATTTGAACAGAACACAATTTGTGGTGCATACTGATAGCGTGTTCCTAGCGTGGTTGATGTGCTTCAAGGAGCCGGAGGGGTAGGTGGCCCGCTGGATCGTTGTGATGCAGGAGCACCAGGCTGTGAGGCTGGGCTCCACACTGACGTCGACGTGTGGGCCCGCCGTCCCTGACTCTAAGAGAGCTGTCACCGTTGCGATCGTTGCAATTGTTCCCCGCGATGAACTCGTGTAGCCCTGCTCCAGTGGTGGAAAGACTGTTTGGACCTCATGGTCTGATTATGAAAGCATTCTGCTTGTTATGGAGCAGCTTCTTGGGGTGTTTGTGCTTCAGCACATTACATTTCCAATGCCAACACTTGTCACTTGAAATCCCAGTTCACTCTGCATTACTCCATATAAGCAAACATGGTAATCTATCAAGTACATATTTCTATTAACGCAATATGTCACAAGTTCTGTAATGAACTCTCAAAGACTACTAAAAGCAAAAGGGCTCTGACTTCAACATCCACTTTAGTGTGTCTTACATTAAAATCAATTGGACAAAATTAAACTATTTCAACTACATCGTACTTCACGTACTTCAAAATTAACCGGCAAATTGTGAATCATGTGCAATCTATCAGACCAGAGTGGACTGCTGCAGGCAAGGGTCATAGACAACATAACTGGATATCGCATCAGGTTTCACAGAAACAGGACGTTTCGGACAGCGGTTTTTCATCAGCTGTGCAGGCAAAGTGCTTCCACACACACCTTTGTCAGGAACATCTTATTTCTCTGGAAACCTTCTGTACTTCACTACAATTTTGAACTGCTCCCTTTTTCACTCTCTGTCTCGCTGTCTCTCTATCTTACTCTCTATACAATATCTCTACATCTCTTACTACAGTACACTGCAGTTACTCATCTGGAATCTTCTCTGGATTATTGTTGATCTACATTCCATTAAATGGCATATCTGTTGTCACTGCAATTGCTGCTACGACAGCAATGAAATTAGGAAATTCAAAGAAAACGAACAGATCTACATCCTTGGAATGAATGTTACAGTTTAAACATCATCTTGTCATATATAAATTGATTCCTCCTCCAACTAATTCAGGAGCACTTTGAGTGTCTATATATATGTGTGTGTGTGTGTGTGTGTGTGTGTGTGTGTGTGTGTGTGTGTGTGTGTGTGTGTGTGTGTGTGTGTGCGTGCGTGTGTGTGTGTTACGGAACGCTCGCCTCCCGCGAGTCACGTGGTTTGGCCAGCCACGTGCAGTAGGAGGACTTTCGTTTGTGGGCTCGCCTGCACACACCTGTACGTCCTTTTGTCTTTGTGTATTTAAACTCACGTCAGGGTGTGCGGCGTAGTTGGTCATTGTAGATGTAATGTCTTCCATGTTCGTTTAATGTCAAATCGTTTCATGTTTATCGTTTGTATTACGTGAGTGCTGCTGTTACTATATATGTGTGTGTGTGTGTGCTTTTTGAAATTTTTTTTTTTTCTGGAATGACAAAGGTTAGCTTATACTTCTGCAAAGATCCATGTAAATGTCTCTGCCTCACGGCGCAGAGAAGGGAGTCATGGGCAAGCGTAGTAGAGACCTCCAAAATCTCAAGGCTGGTTTATTCTGCTTCAAAGATCTGTGTCTGCATATGTGTCTGCAGCAGTCATAAGCAGACATTCACATAGATGTCAGCTGACACATGGTAATGAAACACGAACATGCGCTCTAGCAGGCTGCGTCCAAACCACAATGTATAAATGACCAACAAAGAAGAAAGTCCTGCGCGCACTAATAAGCCATCATATTCGCCCAAGATTTGTCCTCTCTCTCTCCCCAAGAATGTTTCATTAGTCTTGTAATATTTTGAGGACGAGCCACATAAATGTTGTACCTGCTCTGGCAGCCAAAGCTCAAACTACTCCATCATGTTTTCAGTTTGGGTGAACTAATATTGGGATCTTGTGACCAGTCACCATCATTACCAGACAGTCAGTTAGCATTTCCTTGACATACAGCTCCGCAGATAAGACGACGTATAGGTGAGTTTTTGGAAATGTGCATGTCAAGATGTCTGTGAGGCTCAGTGTTCTACACTTGCCGATGACTGCGTTGCAAATCAGAGGTTTATGTGGATCTTGGCAGAAGTATGAACCAGCTTTAAAGGACCAGTGTACAAGATCTAGGAAGCTCTATTAGCAGAAATGAAATATAGTATATAACCATGTATTGACTAGTGTATACTCACCTGTAACTATGAGTCATTGTGTTTTCATTACCTTACAATGAGCCCTGTATACATGCATGTGGAGCAGGTCCTCCAACTTATTTAGCACAAGACAAAGCAAGGGAGGACCAAATCTTGTCACCAAAGAAGCAAAAACATGAAGATATAAAACAAATTCTGGACAGAAAATAGAAATAAACACTGGTGTGGCTTTTCCCAGATGGAAATCGATGATGGGGGGCTGAAGTTGCCTGTTTTCTGTTGAACAGGTCATTTAGCGTACCAAAAATTCATTTTGTTGTTTGATAGCTTTAGCTAGAACATGGCCATGTTTACCAACACAAGTAGCCAAGGGTAGCCGAGTCAATG
>NC_137501.1:29312165-29389665 GCF_041902795.1 Electrophorus electricus | reverse complement strand
GTGATCGCCATTTCTCCCACTGTACACTGTTCAATTTTTATTCAGTGAGAGATATGTCATTTATGGAGATTAGGTACAGCGTGTTTCGCGGTGATACAAATGTGCTGAGTTTCACACACTGCAATGATTTGCTACTTTTAAATCCTCAATCTCGGTCTCTCTTTCACTGCTCAGCAAGCTAGTATTCTTCTCTGTATAACTAAGACTAGGCACAGGCCAAGGTGCTGCAGTCATTGGAGACTAATGTTCATGAATTGAATGGTGTTTGATAACAGAGGCAATAATAAGTTAAAGATTTTATGCCACACCCTGAATCCTCACCCCTGGTCATAGAGTTCATCAATAGGCAGCACCATCGTAACGAACCTTAAAAAAAAACCTCCGAAACATAACAGCGATGTTTGTAATTCCAACGTAAATACTTTGACTAAATCAGCAATGTCAGCGTTAATTAAATTTAAATCCACATCAGAAATTAAAAGAACTTGTGCAGGTCATAATTTTGCATGCATAACGAGAAGGCCCTACCAAATACTCACAGTGAACTAATAAAATGCAATAAGGTACCAGCGAAATCTGCATAAATTATTTACTCTAAAGCACAGCCAAGTAGTATAAAATTATAATGCATGAAAAACCTTTATAATTTGATCTAATAACAGCACCTCGTGTTACAACCCACTCATTGTCTGCTACTTGAGGGAAACCTAAACTAAAATGTAATTATTTAAAAAATAGTATATCAATGGAAAATAACTGCTTCTATTATAAACAGAAATGCAGTATTTAATCTAACGTGGACATCTTTCATCCCCAGTTTGCAGTATTAGACATGGATTTATCCCAAGAGTAATACTGCTTAACTACAAACACTGACGCAACCTACTTAGCTTTTGCATCCCTTCCATCTTTACGCACACTCCCCCGTCACTTTCACACATACATTCACACACATATACATCAGCACAAACGAGCATCAATATATATTATCACGTCGCCTATTATTGTTATATATTGTTATATAAGGCTGTGAGAGGTCGCGCGAGAGTTAAACTGAGTAAGAGAGACTGAAAGTGCGCGCCAACTACAGGAAACGCACACGAGCGCGAGTAAAACTGCGAGTGAGCTACTGAAAAGCTTGAAAGCGGAGATGACGACTAAATCTCATTCATGAAAGGCTAACCGCTGCTAATCAAACAATACTCTTATAGATGTTACCCAAATAACCAGGTACACTTCACAGGACTCAGGCATGGAATTATAGTCTATTCTAGTTACACTGTGCTGACATGGGAATACATGTTCTGCAGAAAATCTTTTAAACTGTTTAAGGTTTGATGCAATTTTTCAACATGGGTGGTGGTTGACCATGAGAAGAAAATGGTATCCAAAACAAAGTTTAATTTGTTTACGCACAAACATACTCAGATAAAACATCAAGCATGCCATCATTTTTACAAGACATGAATGAATAACAGTTAAAGGTTGGACAAGTTAGTTGCATATTGTACATCTGACTGGTGAGTGTGGTGTGTGCATGGTGTGGCACGTGACTGGTCGGTGTGGGTGCAAGCAGGTATTCAGCTCTCTAAAATATATTTTTCTATCAGTACAGTAAATCATAGAAAAATAACACAAACTGAAAAAAAATATCTTTGCATTCCCATATTAACAATATTGTATACTGACAATGGATGACATGAAGCTCCTCCCCCATGTCAAACCCAACCTGAATGCAGTTTCCCATGCTCGCGCACACTTTCACCCACTCGCTATCACGTGTAGGTCCTGTCGCTCACGCGCACTTTCAGTCTCTCTCAGTTTCACTCTCGCGCATCCTCACACAGCATCCCCAATGAAGGGGATGGTGAAGGAAAAAAAGAAAAACCTTAACAGGAAAAAATAACTCCTGGAGTCGATGTACTTTTAGCTAAATTACTTTTTGGGACAATGGAATGAACTAATAATTGCTTTAGTAGCAAACACTAGTTTACTGGCATCAGAAATAGTTCATTACCAATACTGTTTCAAAACAAATTATGTATAGTTCTAATATTTTGATTAAAAATAAATTCTATTATTGCATAAGCAAGAAGGAAGGTTAGAGTAACTGCCGGTTCTTAGTAAAAACCAGATTGATGTGATAAAAGTATTACTTTCGAAGTACTGTTTAGCGAGTGTAATGTTGAGTGATAGTTTTACAAGGAGACAAGGCAGCTGACAATAGAAATTAAATAAAAACAATACACATTGGTCAAAAGTTACTGAAATAATCATTTCTTGGCGTTTGAGACGTAGCATGTAGAAGCTGATTCTTAAGATGTGCCATTGATGATGCACGCAGGAACAATAAGAAATCTGTTCTCAATAATCTTCGGCAATTTGTTTAAAATGGAAAACGCAATTATGTAAATTACATTCTCAAAGACTGAGGAGGGAGTTACATCTCCATGGATGTAAGAAAGCATTTAAATTTTCTTAAACCAAGTTTAAGTGGTTTTGGATTGAGCAGGACTGTTATTGTAATGAAGTGAAATTAAGGCAACTGGATGAGTAAAGAGTTGTTGGGAGGAGGGAAGGACATCACAGAGCAGCCATTTCATCTGTGACATTTATGCTTTTAACTACATTACATGAACACTGGAGGACAATGGTTAATGTGATAGCATATTTATTATTTTTAATTATTGTGTGAAATGAGTCAAGTGAAAATAAATTAGAAACAGCAACCATTCTCACATATTGATTTATTTGCTTGTTTATACTTGTGAAATAGCTGCTGTGTTTCTTCTGCAGTGAAATTTCCCAAAGTGACTCAATCAGGACCATACAAGGCAAGGCATTTCTCTCCATTCACAGCCTTGAAGAAATGTAAGTCTTTTCATTGTGTCTTAAATAGTCTTGAGTATATTTACACACGCATACATGCACATCATGTGTTTAGAATTTAATGTCAACTTTTTACTTAACATCAAAATTGACAGAAAATAAATAAATAAATAAATATATATATATATAATACAACTACTGAAAGTAAAAATTGCCATTGTTTTGTTTTTCAGTTCAATACAGAATATTAATCAACTGATGGCCATTGAAAATGGTGCCTTTACTGACTTGCCTAAACTACGATACCTGTAAGACACCTTATCAGCTACCAAGAGCTGTATTTTTACGATGTTAATAGAGTCACACATTAGATTCTCTCTCATTTATTTCTAATTTATTGTGTTTAGAAGCATCTGCAACACAGGTGTGAGACATTTTCCAGACCTTTCCACCATCTCCTCAATGGAGCTATTTTTCTTCCTGTGAGTAATCAGATCCCTCTGCGATTTGGAGGACAGAGTAACAATTCTGATTTAATACTGTGGCCTTCCAACTGCACCTGCAAAGCTGCAGTACAGATCTTTGGACCTAAGCCCAGCAAATGCAGTGCTAAAGGCTCTGCATGTTAATTATGCATAAATGGCTCTCTGGAGTGTCAAAAAAAGAATCCTGATTGAACATTCAATTCAGCTTACAGTCTTCTCAGTTTCCTCAACTAAATATTTCGGGGATGGCGGGGGGGGGGGGGGGGTGTAAGTAGGTGACGTGCATAAAAGAATACAAAATGTTGGGTTTGTTTTTTTTATAGCTCCCTCCCTTCTTGGAAATACAACCCCTTATAGGACCCTCACCCTTCATGCTTCATTCTATTGGTATTTTGAAGACCGTTCACACATTATCCTGTTTATTTTTTCTGTTTGTGAAGGGAGCTTGGAGACAACATGCGGATAAACAGCATACCAGCCAATGCATTTCAAGGCATATCCAAAGAAGACATGTATATGTGAGTTCTGAAGCAGGGTACAATTTTCCATTTTAATGTGTGAGACCATAGTACTTGACCTTTCCTCCAAATAAGCATCAATTGTAACTCAACAGCTACACCCCCCACTTTTCATATGATCAACTCATTAAAAGTCAACCAGATTGTGAACCAAGATTTAAAGGTTAACCAGAGTTCTAGAGCATAATTGCATTTTGCAAAGCAGCACCATCTTAATCCAGGAAACGAGCCATTAAGATATTTAGAATGCCTATATCTGCACTAGGTGATGTTTTGGGTGTGTTTGTATAAAGCCAAGGTGGAAAAATGGAAGATTTTATGTGGAGAAGCATTTTAGTATTGTTCAAAAACATCTACATATTGTTCAAATGTTTCCAGCAAACTGCAGCAATTCTAAAGCTGATATAACTGCAGAATTATTGTATTCATAAAACCACCACCTTGATACATGATCTGGGTACTGTTAGGTCAGCAGACACAGTGACATTCATGCCCTTTTTTAAAACTTTCAACATCCAAACAACTGAAATGGGTTTTTTTGTGAATGTCTCACTTTTCAGGAACCTTGTCAGAAATGGATTTACTGAGATAAAATCACACGCTTTCAATGGGACGAGGCTGGATAAGGTGTACGTATCTATAAAACTCAGTGGAAACGTTCATATTTTCAGGCATGCCACTTCCAGACATGTTTACAAGAAGCTGCCTCACTTGTCTCCAAGTGAGTGGCAGAATCAGATGTTTGTATTGCGACTGAAGGTTTAGTCTAAGAACATAATGTAGGGAACATAATGTATGGGTAAATAAACGAGACAAAAATGAGACAAAACACTGATTGGGCTATGCAGTGTTTTCCTAAACATGCACAAAAACATTGCTTGTTCAGATTTAGTGGCTAGATGTTAATCAGTGTGGTCTTAATGCAGGACCTGTGTATTTTCACCTATGCAGTAGGCTGTGGTCATACTGCGTAATACCAGTACATTTGAGTGTAATTACATACTGATCACATTTTTTTCCAACTTTTTAGAATTCTGAAAGACAACATGCATCTTAGTAAAATCCATAACGCTGCCTTTGAAGGGGCTGTAGGACCAGCTGTTCTGTAAGTAAAATTTGTAACTTTGCACTGTAAAGTAAAATGTGAAAATGACATTATGGGGTACTACTGGCAAAGGAATTAAGGAATATGAGCGCAGTGGGAATGCAAATGGCACACAAGGCCCGTTTCTTCAAGATCTTTTGCATTTATATTTATGGCATTTAGCAGGCAAAGTAAGAGAGTTCAGAAATGCATATAGATGGAGGGGGGGGGGGGAAACCATCACATTCCTATCTACTTGCCAAGGTCTGTGTGTTTCCTGGTTTCAAAGTACCTGTCCCTCATAACTATTTCAAGGCAAGCGTCTCAGTCACCCTGAAATTTAGCCTTGGTATGAAAGAGGCAAACACAGAGGATGCAGGGTCACACTAAAGAAGGAAAAGTAGTTTAAATGTTTGCTACCTACTGTGGAAATTATCTGGCACAGTTTTACTGAGGTACTTGTATATCAGTTTAACTTTTTTTTTTTTTTTTTTTTTTTTTTTTAACTGAAAAGTATTCATTATTGTGATTCTGCAAGAGGGATCGCAGAAAGAGATTAAACAAGAAACATTCCTAAAAAGGTCACCATCGCATCTTGCCAAGATTGTAGCAAAACAGATACAATCTTTGTTTCTGTGAAATGTTTGTCAGGAACTCTTGCAGACTGTTACATTAGATATGACAGAGGATCATTTGGACAAGCATTGCACTTTTTAATTGCCCAACTACTGAGGCCAGACAGTCATGTGTACAGAAATAATAGGATAGGACACATAGGATGTTTAAAAATATTGAATATTGAATTATATTGAATAATATATTACGAAAATATGCCAAAAGCATTTCTAGTATTTATATTAGAAGCAAATGTCTCTATAAACAGTGTAATTTAAAATTATGACTTAATTCACATATATTGACCTCAGCCTGATTGTGCTGTATGATGCGCACACATGTACATGTAAACTTGCATGTATGCATGTGTGTGTAGAGATGTCTCATCCACTGCGCTCCAAGCACTTCCCACCTGGGGACTGACTGCGGTGAAGGTTCTAAAAGCACGGTCTACACCTGCTCTCAAGACACTACCCCCATTGGAGAACCTTCTAGATCTACAGGAGGCTGAGCTCACCTACCCCAGCCACTGTTGCGCCTTCCACAACCGGAGACTCCACAACAGGTCTGATCCAGAACGTGCAGGGAGAAGGTGCAGAGTTAATTTCCCAGTGGCTGCAGAATGGAGGTTTATTATACTTTGCATTCTCCTTCATTTTGAGAACAGAACCTCTGCAGAATATGCTAAGCACAAATAAAATAGCAAAACACCAAATCTGAGACCAGCCTTTATTAAGTTTGAAACATAAATGGCGACATTCTCTTGTCCCAATGCAGGGAGAAGACCACAATTGGCCAGTTTAAAAACCTAACCAAGCTATGCAATAAGGACAACCAGCCTGATTTCACGTAAGACTGACTCAGTGACATTCACCGTATTATTCTTTGTAAAATTGAAGTTATCTAAACACGTATAGGACGATTTATACTCACCTGAGACATATGAGTAGGTGCAGTGTTAAGATTCCCCCCCCCAATAATTGCTTTGCAAATCAAATTAATTCTAATCAATTACTTACAACTCTAAGTGTGATAACTGACTAGTCAAAATCAACATTTTTAAAAGGGCACACAAAAAAACAAACAACCACCCTACTTTTCTTCGTATGAAGCCTGAAGCTGCTGCTGCTGGGTTCCCCCACACACACACACACACTGGAGTATAGCGATGAACAGTGCCAGCTAGGTAGATTAGTTCTTGTACAGCTTCACCAAGTCTGTTTAGCTTGGTAAAGTAGTTCCAGCTATTTGTATGAGTCAAGCATGCAAAGGCTGTTAAAACTAGACACTTTAGATTTCTCAAAAGCCTCATCATACACAAGAATGTCGACAAAGTAACATTTGTATATAATCAGCCGAGGGGTGTGTACACAATCTGTGTAATAGCTATGCATGTTGCATAGGGTGGGGTTGGCTTTAATCGTTTTAAATTATTAGAGCAAAAACAACAACAAAAAATTCAGGTATCTAGAAGTGTTCATCTAGGATCAAATGTGAAAAAAGATCAACTTCCCCTATAACATCAAAATTAACAGTCAATAGTTGAATATCTCCGACACTTGACACAGACATCTCCTTCTTCACAGTGACGTATCGGGTCAAGAGCTCTCTGACCTTCAAGAAATCAACTTTCACTATCCTGACATGGAGCTGTGCATCAATAGCAGGCCCTTTAAATGCAGCCCAAAGCCCGACGCCTTCAACCCCTGTGAGGACCTGCTGGGTTATGACTTCCTTCGCTGCATCACCTGGGTCATCACTGCCTCTGCGCTAATGGGCAACCTGGCTGTGCTGGTTGTCCTACTCTCTAGCCCTCAGAAGATGACTGTCTCCAGGTTCCTCATGTGCAACTTGGCCTTCGCAGACCTGTGCATGGGCCTTTACCTGCTGCTCATCGCCCTTGTGGACCACTGGTCCCGCCGAGAATATTACAACCATGCCATGGCCTGGCAGACGGGCACTGGCTGCAGTGTGGCAGGCTTCCTTACGGTCTTTGCCAGCGAGCTGTCTGTCTACACTCTGACCACCATTACCCTTGAGCGCTGGCACACCATTACCAATGCCATGCAGACCGACAGGAGGCTCAGACCACGACACGTGGTGGCCATGATGGCCGCAGGCTGGGGCTTCTCCCTCCTGGTGGCTCTGCTCCCCGTGTTTGGGGTCAGCAACTACTCTAAGGTGAGCATTTGCCTGCCCATGGACATCGAAACACCAGCTTCACAGGGCTATGTGGTGGCCTTGCTGGTCTTGAACATGGCAGCCTTCTTGACTGTGTGCGCCTGTTATGTGGGCATCTACTTAAGCGTGCGCAAACCAAACATGGCAACACGCCACGGCGACACGAGGATAGCCAAGCGTATGGCCGTGCTCATCTTCACAGACTTCCTGTGCATGGCACCAATCTCTTTCTTTGCCATTTCCGCTGCAATGCGCATGCCTCTGATCACGGTCTCGCAGTCCAAAATCCTCCTGGTCCTTTTCTACCCCATCAACTCCTTGTGCAATCCGTTCCTGTACACTATATTCACCAGAGCCTTTCGCAGGGACATGTACATGCTTCTGAGCCGCTGTGGCTACTGCCAGATGCAGGCAGAGTTCTACAGACTGCAGGGTCTCTCAGGAGTTGCTTTGGATCCCAGGAACAAGAGGTCGAGGAAAAGCCATTCGAACCAGTTTCAGGGGTATCACATTAAGCTGCGGGGCTGTTTCATCAGTAAAGGTGCAACATGAGCCTCTTCTGTGATTTAAAAATACTGACTGATAACCAATACGCTACAGCAGCGTTCTGTGTATACTGTACATATATACTGCATACAGTGAATGCATTTGAAAAACAAAACATTTCTCCCCCCCCCCCAATTTACCATTGTAAATGCGACCATTTCTAAACTGTGGGATCTTCTTCAGGAATAAAAGAAAAAACACCTGTACCATTCAATTTCAAAATATTAACCTAGGTATAGATTAGAGATGATTCTATACCCCAACACATGGAAACAGTAATTCATACAAAACTCTTCATGAAGCAACTATTGTTTGTCTGTGCACAGTTACAGCATACACCATAGTGTGCTCCATTCATACATTTTATTTACACTTGCTAAATCCCATGTTTGCTAGTATGCAAATAATATAGCTTTATATTCCAACAGTTATGCCAAAAGATGCAGAACATACAAAAGCATCGACTTTAGTACAGAACCGCAGAACAAGTTCCTTTTTAACAAAAAGTAGTTGTATATAGAAATCCAAAACTAGATACAACACATACACAAGTATAGTTTTGCTTTCAGTGGGTTTTATACACACAGTAAGCAAGAAGGAAGAATTAAATAATAATGATACTCTTATCATGTTCAACATAAACCACAACCTTTATGATCTACCCCTTGAAACACAAAAAGGATTTTTAGACTGGAAACGCAAAAATCCAGAGTTACATCACATACCCAAGAACCAACAAGAGTTCTTGTGGGACTGGCTTTATATTCTGCAATTTTAACTATGCAGACACAAACAAACCAACTAACCAAAATAAAGATATCCAAAGCAAATGCAGCATTAGCTAATAAGAAAATTCTCCACACTTAAAGAAAATTGTGCGTAGTATTTTCCCCACTCGTGTTCACGACAGTTCTCTTTACTGGGCTCAAGTTTTAACACCCCCTCATCTCACCACTCAGCCTCACCAACGGCTTTGGAAAAAACATAGTCCTTACCACTGTAGCACATCACACCGTCTTTCAGATAAAACTTCCATCTGTTTTTACTGCGATGAATCTGTCATAAAAGCATTTATACAAATCTGTTTTGCATTTTAAAAAATATCTGTTGTAAATATTCTTTTGATAATTGTAAATCATTTTAATAAATATGAATACTTTAGGCCACAGACATGAACACAAATCTTTAAACAGAAGTCCACCTTATAGCCAAAATATTGTAATTGAACACCTGTACTACATGTTCAACACCTTTAAAGGTGATATAACTGTTGTAGCTAGCCAGAGCTGCAAACATTGCTTACTACAGCTTTAACGTCTAACATTCATTGAGATTTAAATGAGCAGCCTGCCATCTACCAAAAACAGTCATAATGAGTGAATTAGCATGTGGATTAGGCTTATCCATCAACCGCACAAATCCCCAGAATAATTCTTACCTTATCATACTGACAAACAATGACGTTCTCAGTGTCAAAGATCTCTGGAATATCCTGCTCACTCACATCATCACCAGAGTTCAGTGGATCCTAGACACCAGATAAACAATGACAAGAAAAATGTTATGAAGCAAGTGGACTGAGTAATTTAAGAAATTCATAAGAAATATCGTTATAAACAACACCTTTTTAGAGGTCCCCCCCACCCCCACCAATCCACCAGTGTCAGTAACTTGTTAAAGCACTCCTGCTGGATATCATAACCAGGCCCTTTTGGTCAGGGTAATAGAGTGATATTTGCCCTTTCCATATCTCTGCAAAATTCTCAGTCTATGACATGTCAATTTAACATGCATGCTAAATGGAAGCTGATACCCTAGACTAATCATGGTTCACAGAAGAGTAAACACCACTGGCTTTGTGTTAAAAACAAGCATCAGAAATTCGATACTAAAAAGTTATGCATGGCCTGAGGAAATTTACAAGCAATATGCTAAGCTTGTAAATCCAGATGAAAGTCCCTCAGTCTATTACACTTTCAGAATGCTCTACCTTATTCAAATTAAGACACAGAAATTTAGGAGTGTCGATTGTCTTGGGAATATTTATAATATTTGGCAGATCCCATTAACCAGAGAAACAGATATTTCTCAGTATGGCACTACGTGCGAATCAAACCCATGACCATGGTGTTACTAGCATAATGCTGTACCTACTATACCAGGGAAGCTACAGAAGTGCCTCATTCATAAACACTTTTTTAAAATTCTGTCACAGATATAAAAAATAAAAAGTAATTTGACACTTCTTTTCAAGGGTTTTGCTTTTATGGGAGAGCTATGGTGGCATGCAACGGTGGGCAGGGTTAGAGAGACTTCCAAGTGAATTACATTGTTTTTAGGCAACACTACAATTGTTTTAACCAGTGTCAGTTTCCTTTTATAGCTTGTGTCTAGTTCAATGAAGCCTGCTTAACACTTAATGATATTTTCGTATTTCTTTTTTTGGCTGTTTCAGAATTTCTGAGAAATTCTTGACATCAGCAAAGCAGGCAAATAGAAGAATGCTCATGACCGGTTTGAAGTATTGTTGGAAGTGCTTACAAAGTGTGACACTTTGTCCAGAGGCGGCGTTTATGTCGCTGGTAGTGGCACATAGCTATCTGCTGTAACATTATAGAAAGCAAGACGGGAACTGTGTAGTCGTAGCCCCCACCTCCTCCTCCACCTCCTCCAGATCAGGCTCATCGCCGTCACTGCTGGGACAGCTGCTGCTGCTCTCCCCAGCCCCCTGAAGAGCTTTCAGGGCCTCCGCATTGATCATGCCCAGAAATTCATTCTCTCCGACAGCTCCTTGGTCCTCCTCCTCCTCCTCCCGCCGTTGCTGCTCGCGCTCTTCGTCTCCCACTTCGGAGCTGCTGTCACCCGTGCCGTCAAGCTGAACTATGTCGTCCAGCTCATTGAAGTTGTAGTCCATCAGGAGCCCTTCGAGCTGTGGAGAAATCAACAGAGACTGTGCTGCTCATATCTGTCAGCCACAGACCGAAAGTACTTAGAATGTACTGTGTATGTACTGAAAATCAGGGATCAGAATTTTTAGCACTGCTAGTGCCATTTTCAAAAATAGCTGCAGGAAGTGTCTGCCAAATACAACATAATCCATACATCTCTGGAGACATCATGCGATAAAAAAACCCCCCAAAAAAACAAACAATGGGCCACAAAATATGATTAACATCTTATTTATGACAATATACTAGACAACCAGAATAACCCAGCTCTACAAATATAGGTTTCTACCTTGCCTGCACTGTCAGGCATTCTGTCCAAGTCTGGCAGAAGACTCATGGTGTCAGCAGTGTTGCTCAGGGCTCCAGATTCCTCCCCTATTTTAACAGCTCTCTCCACCATGTCCTGCACGCTGGCTCCGAACTCCAGCATCTGCATGTGAGGCAACTCTCCCTGCAGACCTCTAGGCTGCTGCTGCATGGAGAAGGGTGAAGACACACTCATGTCCAGGGGCTGAGGGCTGAACTCGATGCCGTCCAGGGTGAACTCGATGGAGCTTTCTAGGGCAGACTGCGAAGGCTGGTGCAAAGTAGAAGTGTCTGGGGTAACAGGGACCAGGGCTTGGGTACTTTGCTCCACAGGGATCTTTGGTTGCTGGGTGAGTCGGTTCTGTGTCTGATCCTGTGGTGGTAGGACTGGTTTGGAGGCTTGCGGAACAGGCAGGATTTGAGGACCTGGAGCAGTCACCTGGGCAGGGATTTTATGAATGACAGTAGGGGGTCGATTTCTCTGCTCGATAAGGGACTGATTCGTTTGGGGAGGGATACGCTGACACTCTGGAGCCTGGGTCACCATTACAGGAACGTTGACCTTGTACAAATGGCCTGTGGGAATAAAGGGAGGGCATAAAACGAAAGATAAATGTGAAGGCTCCTGAACATATTCCACAATTAAATGATCAGGTGCAATAATTTCATATTTACCAATCATCAAAGAAAAGCCAGTTTCCCTGGATATTGTGAAATACTATGTATTTATCTGGACTTCATAGACCCTAATGACTGATGAAAGCAAGTGTCAAATTAAAATAAATATAGCTATATTATCAAGGTAATATCAGCAATTCCCTGCCCAAACCTGCTGTACAGCAGAACTAAACTGAACTGTACAAACTGCAGAGGATTCAGGGTAAGACCCACCACCGCAAAGGGATACATCCAATATGTGGTTTGTTTTTTTGTTTTTTTAGCTCCCACACTGCACAGTTCAATATTCTGCCTGCAATATTCTGCCATACCATTTGTGAGCTTTATGAATTATAGCTACAATAAGGAGGAAAAAACACAGGACTATTTCAAGACTAGAACCAGAAGACACCATTTCAAAAGGCCTTGAAAGATCTTGGTTAGCTGGATTTAGAATGTTAGATTAGGATTTGAGCTAAACTCCCCTGGGCATTCTCCAGGACTAACGTCTTCTGGGCCGATTTCCAAAAGCAGGCTTAGAACTGCCTGGTTAGTGTTTGAAGGTATGGGTTATGCTTCACACCTGAGGCAGTCTGTAGGGTCACTCCTGCTGGTATCTGAACAGGATAGGTAACTCCGGGTGGTAGAGAAAATGTTGCAATAGTGCCAGTGTTGCTCTGAAAGTAACGTTTGCATTTACATACCACTGAGAAGGAAAGACAAAGGAAGAAAAAAAAAAAAACAACGCGCACACACACACTTAAGAGCCCTTAAGAACCATCACACAAGAAGCCCTTTCGTCCATGAGTTCACACAGAGCATCAACCATAGCTTTAAACTTTGACACAATGTATTAAACATTATACCCCCCCCCCCCCCCACCTCCTTTCAACCAAACAAAGTACTTGAAACATTTTTCTTTCTTCTTAACGACCTGATAAATTGTAGAAGATTTCCCTTGTGGTCAATAAATGACAGCAGAAAGTATGCTTTGTATGACGTTCTCAACAGAAAAGAGAATAAAATATTATTCTTGAAACTATATTATTTTTCCATTGGTCTCAGGACTATGTTTTGTGCTCTTTCCAGGAAATGGTTTGTGACGCTGACTTTGATTACAAGTCCTTTCCAAAGGGCAGCCCGGGTATAAATATGAATATTGTTAATCACAATGTTCTGCTCTGCTTGACACCAGATCTGGAAGGTTTAATCTCACTTACGTGGTGGTTTTACCCCAGCACTTCGCCAGTTTTAAGAGATCACGATGTGTACAGCATAGTCAAGCATAAGAAAGATGCAATTTACTTACTGCTTTTGCTGTAAAACTCTGTGCATGCCGCCCAGCAGGAATGACGACAGAAGCTGAAGCAAAATATATTATTAAAAGGGGGAGACACTATGCGTCTCATAAGTGAACAATTTTGCTAAGCTTTAAAACAGACTGATTAACTAAATGCTGTGTTTTCCACTTGGTCTCAGATTATCAGAATTATGACTGAATAATGACTACAAAAACACTGCACACACCATCACTGTCAAACAGTGACACAATCAAAGCTTTAAAAGCTGTGGAAGTTTTGATTTATTTATTTTTCCTCTTGACAAATAGCTCATGTATAAAACAGCCATGGGAAGCAACTCGCCTGTGGGTTTATGAAGAGTCTGAGGATAATTTGCTGGAAGCTGCAGAACAAAATTTGAGGGATTGAGGTTGTCTTTTGCAAAGCCTTCCACAGCTCTGGACTGCAACACCTTTGACTCCCAAAGCTAAGAGGAGAGATAGTGGGGGTTTCTCTCAGAGAAAGTAATTTTGCCTACTAGATACTAAACCTGCCAAAGTTTAACGAAATTAACATTCAAAATGCATAGAATAGAACCCTATGAAATGATTTCAATAGCACTAACGTTTACGATGTCGACCTTTTCAAAAAAACTGTACAGCGAGTATGTGGCTGGAGGACTGTTACTTAATATTACCTGCCTCAAGTCATCCAGTACTCCCTCCGGTACCCCTTCATCGAGAAAAAGCTCTCTGATACTCTCAATCACATCATCAATGATGGAAAAGTAGAGTTTAGGCTGAGGGGGAAAAGACTATCTTGAGTTAGTCCTTGTTTTTACATAAGGAATAAGAGACGATAGTAATTTTAAGTTATGTTAGCTAGTTAACTAGCAAAACCGTTTTTAGCTAACTAGCAAGCTCTCTAAGACAGTTTAGTTCATAAGAATTTCAAGCAAACATTTTATTATTAAATGTTAGCCGTCACGATACTGAAGTAATTGCCTATATAACTAACAAAATACCACTTTCATTTAAAATTGGCTAGCTACGTACTAGAGAGTTTGAATTTGAAAGCATTTTTCGTTGGAGCTAGGCTCGTTATCTGGTTGAAACTTCACTGAGGTGACACAGCTGATATGGTGCTTTAATCAGTTTAACCAGCTACTCATGCATCCCCTTCACTGCGTGGTGGTTATATGTTTGCTGTTTGGTACAGGTTTGCTCAAAAATCTAACCCCAACGATTGAAGGTTTTAGTGCAGATTCAAAATGACTTGATAAATATCACTGTAATATAGCTGTCACGGAATTTCCCATGGTGCCATAATCTTCTTGTCCGACGGGCTCTAAAAAATAATATTTTGTTTCACAGGAATTAGCTGTTGTTTATTGCTCACAATGCATGGACAAAATGCAATTTAACAAACCACATTATTAAATAACATTAGTCGTTACTGGAAGCTCTAGCTAGCATATCTAATGATTGCTCTGTACTTCAAACAAGTGTTCTTAATATCATGATAATGTCTGCCTAAATGTTTTAACATTTTCTTACAGGCATGGTGACTTATCCATCTGTAAATTGAGATAAAGTGCAACAATACTGTAGGCTAATGGATAAGATTTTACAGGCATTAAAATGCGGTTATCGGACATTTCATGCAAGATTTCATGCGTTTATATGGAAGAGCCATATGTAAAAATGTTAATGTGACACAAACAAAAAGGCTAAAGTAAGAGTATTTAATGCTTCCGTTTTTGTCCTGTGTTGTCGGGTATTTATGAAGTTCGCTAAAGGAATAATGGGCGGTGGTGACGGGGCTGGTGGTAGTTGTTGTCCCCGTATTTCTCTTGTATACAGATCCACATGTTGGTTCACTGTGATGCACAACTTAATGGCTTCTGTAATTCTGCTTCAATTAACTTCTTTTCGATTTTCACCTAAGAAAGTCAGACACGGAGAGATTTATGTTATAAATAAAGACATTGTGCAGTGTTTGTTTAACAATATTTTTTTTCATAGAAGAATAACCTACACCTGTAACTCTCTTACACGGACTGGTGGTGTAGTCATAGGTGTCGCTTTGGCCTTACCTGGCAACGATAGTACGTCCGGGTGCTGACATGTTTTTGAGGCTGAAAGTCACTTTCTGTGCCCAAAGACTTCACCTTTGTCTGAGAAGCAATGGTATCTGCTACTTCACATTCCAGGGTGATAAAAGGGAACCAGTCACTGGGGATCTCCTGGTCTGACGCAAGCTCGAGTTTACAGAAAAAGGAGTGTGGATGATCCACTGCTGCAAGGGGGGGGAAAAAAAAGGGGGGGGGGGGGGGGGGAAATACTGCAATAAGTGTAGTTAGAAATACTGCAATAAAGTGTAGTTAGAAAATACTGCAATAAAGTGTAGTTAGAAATACTGCAATAAAGTGTAGTTAACGCTCTTAACCAGCAGAGGACGCATACAAAACAACAGTGAAAACCTACAAAATAGGTGCTGAAAGTTTGTAAATCAGACAGATCTAATGGTTTCCCTCCTGATACAGTGCATGGTATGCAGAAGTCTGCCATGTCTGTATGTAATGTGACAAACTGTAAGATGACATATCCCTCTGCTACATTAATCCTGTACGCTGGTGCTTTAGAGTCAAAATTAGTGGCCACTAAAAGCTCTCACCAGGCCCTTATGAGACAGACTGCCTGTAGTTTTTTCCCCATAATTTGTGGATTGTAGTTGGACTGTAGTTGGACTGATTTCAGTATATTTTAAATAAAAATATTCTGTTACATTTTGTTACATTTTAAACAACCTTTAAAAAATCTAACAAAACTAATATTAGCTTAAAAATCTAAATCACATTTATATATAGATTATTAAATTATTCATTGTTTAATATTTATTCTATTTGATATGGTATGTATCCTCTTTAAAGGTATTTAATAAATAGACTATGTCTTTTGTTAAATTAAGTGTAGCTAGCAAGAATAGAAAATAGTAGCCATCATTTGCATAAATAATTTGTGTCTGTCCTTTCATTCATTGTCATTTTAAGATCATGTGCTATTAATGCAAAAATGTGCTATTAATGCAAAATGTAATACAAGTTAGGATAATGTGAATACACACAAATACCTATTTGAGAATCCATCTTAACCCTGTAGACAATGGTGCATCTAAGATGAGAGTCATTTTAAAAGGACCAGTACTAACAAACAATTTGGCAGTGTATCATTGTTGAATTTTTAACTGACTGGTTAATCACAGCTTACTATAGTACTAATATTTTGTTTTTCCTTACTATATGCTACCAAGTGTACAAGGTTTAAATATTGTCTCTGCAACTGCATTTGAAATAAAGGTAAAAGACTGCCTCACATCACAGAATCGAAGCTATTTTCCACTAGGAAAAGCTTGATAACATCAGTTGGCTTAGTAACTGCACATGCATTACTTAACAGCACAACAGGGTTTAAGATCATTGGAATGTTGGCATGAGAATTGCTAATTGGAGGATCTAAGCTTTCACATAATGACAGCCTTGTAATGGTAAAAAGTCAAAACAAACTTTGACTGAACATAGAGTAAATGTACAAAATTTTCCATTTGCTGTGTATCAAAAGTTGATATCTCCCATAAATAGAGAAACACAACATTTCCTTACCCATGTTCTTAGCAGGAAGCCTGTCGATCTTCCAAACAATGGCTCCATAAACATTCTCATATTTGACCGTACCCACGGTCACCTGCATTACTGGATAAGAGTCTGTTACGTTCACTGAGCCCATGCAGGCACTTCTGTTCATGCGGGCCTTGAGAGACTTCTGCCACAACAGCGACATAGTACGAGGCACTCTGACCCAATCACCCGGCAACGGCACCTGGATAAGCACATTTTCACTGAGTGCCTGTGTCTCTGAAGCAGTAGCATGGTAGGGGAAGGATGAATGCATATTGAGGAATGCTTGAAGCTCAACATAGGCCCCCTGCACGGTCACCATGGCTTTCAGCGAGAACGGCATGTCTCCACAGACAGACACCGTCTTGTAGCGCATGAGCTCTACCCTACAGGCATCAGGGGGCGAGAACTTCACCAGCCTGGTGTCTTCAAACTCAGCTTCGCGCACACACTTATGGAAGTGATAGTCGGTGATCTCCATCCACACATCGTCATCGCTATCGTCGGAGATGTATGAGGAATCTTTTCTCAGCAGTGCAAGGTCATTCAGTGCCAGGAAACATTCCCCTGAACCATTTAGGAAGGCCAGACAGTGGATCCGTGTGATAGCTGCACGTTCCAGCACGGCTCCGTCTTCGTCCAGTCGCATCCAGATGTGGTCTGCGATCTGCAAGGACAGCTCCTGCTCCTCATAATGCTTCTGGTGCTTGTGGGGAACCGGTAGTCTCATCAGCTCCTCCTCGAGGGACACTAGCAAATCCTCCATGTCCCCATAATCTGTTGTGCCAAACTTCAGCAGCTGTTCCACCTCGGCTTCGTGAGTTACTTCGGGTTTGGGATGGTAGCGCTTTCGCTCTACATATGACATGTGTTCGACCTTCAACGTCGCAATCTTGCGCGGCTCACTGTAGTTCTCCAGCTTGGGGCCAGAGACAGAGCAGCTAGAATGGAGCTGGAACTCTTTGAAAGGCTTCTCCAAACCCTTCACGTAGTACATCTGGAGCACGGCTCCAGGGAGCAACTGCAAGTAGATGGGTCCCCAGTGACGGGATGACATGCGGTTCTTTCTCTCTGGGATCCTCAGCATCAACGGCCAGCCATGCCTTTTCTGGCTGAGGAACAGACCATGCGGAACGAAGGAAGAAGGACCTCTTCCTGTCTCCATATCTTTCAAGGTTACGTTTGGACCTCTTTCCTCCCTTTCCCCATTCCATTCCTCTTGGTCCTCCTTTGCCTTTAGCCTCTCCAGCTTGTGGCAGATGTAGGAGTAGGAGTTCTGAAGGTGGTCCTGGGGAGGCTCGTAACCATCCTTGCTTCTTATGAAGAAGCGAGGCAAGCTCGAGCCAGGCTCAGAGTCTGAGGAGGAGCTTCCAGACTCTCTCTTGTGCTCATTTTCACTCCAAAATGGGTTGAAGTGACCGGGATCATCTTGGAATGCTGGGAATGGTGTGGAGGCCTCAGAAGATAGGTGTGAAGCGCTTCTCTCTGGGGAAGAGAAACTTGTTGACATGCTGGAGAAATTACTGAAGAAGTCAGGCTGCCCCCGAGAGCTGTGGAAAAGGGGAAACGGACCAGGTGGAGTCTCCCTCACTGGGGTACACATTGGGGTGTTACTAGGCACGCGGGAGCTCCCGTTGAGGCTAAGGTGCATTTGGGCACACTCCAGTGAGCTTGATAATCTCCCTGATAGATTCCCCAAGGGAGGCAGCACCAGCTTCAAACCATTTGGGCGAGGTACTGAGCCTGAGCTCGACGGTGGAAGCTGCAGGTGTTTCGGAGGGGAGGAGAGGGGGCTGCCTTCATCGTCAAATGTTACCCAGTTAGTTGGACGGTTTGTGGAGCACATCGTATTGGACAACGTGTTTTGTGCCTTTACAGAACTCTCTCCTGGACTGTCTCTATCAAACCCACCATAGAGGTCATCTGTAAAAATAATAAAAGCAGAGACAACCATAACATTGCAGTGGTCCAAGATTAAAGTGTGAAGAGAAAAAAAAACAAAAACAAAGTAACATAAGAAAATCTGATGAACCCTTATTGCACACAACACAGACACAATGGAACAATTATATTAATGTGACACATTTGCTAAATGGACACATCTGGACCTGCTATATTGAAATTTTCAGTGCAACTGCTTCCAGAAAAACATGCCTTTCACAATGTTTTTTTTACACCAGAAAAAAAAAAAAAAAAAAAAAAAAAATCCCCTCGTGGCAAAGCAGGGTTACAACACAATGTTTCCAAAAAACAAAATAAGACATTAAAACATGCTGCCAAACTAGCACAAATACATTTAAAATTATTTAATAAACTGTAAAAGCTGACTGCTTATACAGTACTTACAAAGCCTACCTACAGAAGGACACAGAGGAAAGTCTGGGTGTTATCTGAGAAGGCCTGTATCATGTTAAGATCAGGATCACGCTCAGGGCTAAAAACTGCCCTTCTGCCAAGTGAGGTCGAGGTCAAGGTCAGTTTTACTCAGTCCCCATAAGCAGAATACCAGCACGGCTGCAGTTTAAATGAATTGGTGGCACAGCACAAGCTTATGGCTCATTTGTCCTTGTTTTTTTACTGGCTGCAATTTTCTCCAAATACATCCTAGTGGAAATAGACGGGCTATAAATCACCTCCTTCATTAAGTCACTGTAACAGCTGTGAAAGGACAGGAGGAAAATGTGTCACGCTCTGCCTGATTTTGTGTCTGCGTCCCATGTTTTAACTTGCCTGTGTGACTTAAAGGTTTACACAGAACAGCCTGAATCAGCTGGTCATTGTGTAGCAACATCCTTGCACTGGCATGTGGGGAAAAAAACAATATAGCACACTCCTGAATTTAGTTTGAGAAACTGTGTATACTGATTAAATATTCTAAAAGGCACATTTATTCACAGTTTCAGTATCAGACTGAACAGCTAGAGCCTGAGAGCATGCATTCAAAAACCTGAGCACCTTCTCTGAATCAAAGAACGACGAACAGACTCCATGGATGAATCAGTATAGCTTGTGGATGTATGGTGAACACGCCTGAACTGTTGGGAGGTCTGTTTAGAAGTGCATAGAGCAGTGCATGGCTGACAGTCATTCTGCCCATAAGAGCTGTGTACGACACGTCAGCAGAGTTCACAGGGCACTAGGAGTTTGACTTCCTGAGTCGTGTTGTGATGGTGGAACAGATCAGGCTACATCCTGCAATCAATAACTCAAACAATACTTAGCCAACGGCACTGCCTTAAGGGGTGAAAGCTTATTACAGAATAGCGCTGGATCGTTTTTGGCGTCGCTGTGTGGGAAACTAAGCAAACTATAAAAACATACAGTTGCTACAGGCTGTGTCTGCAGAACAGAGGGGCACAGATCAAGTTCCAGTAGCACTCTGTCGGTGGGCTGAGAAATGAGAGGTTACAGAATGTTTGGCGGCTAAGAGAAACATTCTTTACATTCCTCTGGGACAATCAGCATGGATACAGGAAATTCCAGCCACAATCTTACGATTTCATGTATGGATTTGCATTCATTCACCATCGTTCTCATCTAAAGACTTCACACATTGCTCACTAAAGCCTTATAGCTGTCATGGGCCACCATCATATCTCAGTTCATCCTTTTGCTTTGTTGTCCACTAATTGATTCAGACCAAAGGTCTAGACCTCATTAGTCACACCAGCAGGAAAACACGACTAAAATATTTCAGACACTGTATGCTCCATTTTTAGGATTTCATGTTACTTCTTTGTCCAATATTTCACATTTTTGGATCCCATCATTTTAATGGCAGAACACAAAAGATATTGGTTTTTATGCCAGTATATATGGAATACATATCACATGTGCATATCACTTATTTTGATTTTATTATTTTTGATCAAACATAAGCCAGTTGTCAGAAGTACTTACCTGGTGAAGCAGATCATAAAATAACAACTTGTTAAGATGGTAGGTGCTGTTTAAAACTCCTATTTCTAATTATTACCAAAATATGCAATGGAGGTTTCAGAAAATGTTGCATCACACATCTTTTAAACTTTAAGGTTTAAAGTTGCCCTTTAACAAACTACTTTACATCAACATACTCATATTAGCTATTTTTGTATTGTCACTGTCAAACAATGCCTGAAACTTACATGGCATTTGCCATTGTCCAACGACATGAGAAACTCTTCCTGACTGAATGCTTGATGAATCACACTGTTATTAAAATGCACACTAAATCACATGATGTTACAAAAATTTACACTAAACCACGAGGTTATGAAAACGCACACCGAATCACAAGAGGTTATGTAAGCCCCACCGCTCTAGATCCATTTACCACTCTCCACTGCATACCTGCAAACATGTGCTCTTTCTTAGGTTTACCAAAACTAGACAACACACACAGCACAGTTGCAGAAAGGACACACACAAAATAACAGAAAGAAAGTACCAAAGATTCATTGTCTAACTTTGGGATTTGGAATTTGCACAAAGGGAACAATAACTTTCATGTTCCAATTTCATCAGTCATAATTCTGCAGCACAACACTAACTGTCCTTAGTCACATAGTTTGCCATGTAGCAATGTAAGCATATTCTGTTAACTAAGCGCGCAATACAGAAAATACCATGACATCATGAAATAATATTCTGTACTCAAAAGTAAAAAAGAAAATACATTTTTTCCAGTGTTAATGATCCAATGGTCCAAAGGTTAAGATTTACCCTAATGAAGCAGTTTGAATTTTTCCAGTCATGTGAAAATATAATTTCATCTTTACCTTACCTTTAGACCCTGACCACAAATCTATTTCCATTAGGCTACAGTTCTTTAACAGCACCGTGACTTGAAGATGTTCAAAAAAAGTATCAGAAGATGACAATCTTAGGACAGATAATTGCAGGGTACAAAATGAAACATAATCATAACTTTATTCTCTGATGTCATACATGAATACTCTAACTACAGTCCTGTGTATCCTTTAAAAGCTCACATAATCACTATGGTTTCACACACAAACTCGGGGTGAGGTCCAAATTATGGTTGGGCAGAAAAAAAAAAAAAATCAATCCGTCTGTCTAACCGCAGAGAAGCTCACCCATTTTCACAATGATCGATGACAAGTAGGCTATTTTAGGTATCTCTAAATGCTCCATGCGTCGCATAGTTTTAACAAGCCCAGAGTGGTAATAGCCTAGCTAATGAATAATTTGCATCAAATTTTATCCCCACAAGACAAACGTACTTAGTTTACAGGCCATGGGTTTGGCTGTATGCGTTTTTGGGCGAATTTTCATAGGTTTGCCGGTTAGAAATGAAGCTTTAAAAAAGGGTATTGGGCTTAACTGGCAACCTTAGCTATGCTGTCGTATAGGCTGTGACAGACCAAAACAAACCAATCTGTTTACTTCCATAAAATTCCACCGATTCACTATTTGGCTTAACTTTCTCCTTTAAAATAAGCGTCATGTCTTTTTAAAACTACGCAAAAAGTAGACCGACATCGTTTATTCAAGAGAGTGACAAACAGGCTTAAAAACATCCAGATCCTTTTGTGCACTGAGTCATGCCGACATCAGACGGTACTGCTAAAGTTAATATTTTGGATAAATTTGTCCAAATAAACTGCGCAACATCTCTTCTGTAGAAAAGTGGCCGACAAGCCATTCCCGTCCCGAGGAGTTTCAGAAGTTGAAGCCCCTACGAAACCCAAGTGAGATTTAACCTCATGCAAACTTCAGGGAAAGAAAAACTCCTCAAAGCGAATGCTGAACAGATTTGATACTCACATAGATTTTCAAGTGCGATATCGGTGTAACATCAAGTCATGACTTGCTCCGAGTCTCACCGAACTCTTTCAAAATGGCAGAGACGACTGGACCGTCTACTGCAACCCTCCCCTCCTCATCCCCATCCTCCACCTCCACGAAAACAACGACACGGGAAGGCCTTGGAAAACCAGCCACTGGGACCCAAGGCCGAAAAAAAGGGCCCTTATGAGGCAGAGTATAGGCTACGAGCACTGCTGTACCGTTTAAACACAGAAACTCCGCAGACTGCTGAATCAGATATAAACAACGTCCTGTCTGCCCTTGTTTGGCCTTATAGAGTAAAATACATCAGTAAAATAAATGAGCAAATGAAACAATGGTTAATTGTTTTAAGGGACCAAATAGATGGCTGGTAAACCTTGGTTCATACTGTTATATTGTTCATGAATATAATGCCTAAATTGAGATGTGTAACTGATTTCTGTGGATGAAATGATACAATACATGAGAAGTCATTGTTACGAGCCTGTCTAGTCCGGGAAGCCGTTACATATGGGGTTTGAGTGTTTCAGCAGTACAAATGAGTTGACTTATTTGGTTGACATAGGATTACATGCAAGCTTTTAATAATAGTCAAATAAGGCTTGCGTTAGTTGCTAACTATTAGCACATTGTACACGACAACAGGTTTAAGAAGGGATAATTTCAGTCACAATACATTACAATCTAAAGTGAAATGGTCTTGCAATAGTAGTTTTAGATTTGTGCATTTTCCTTTTGATAAGTAGCTAAATGTCCTCATTTAGTCAATTCATCTTTTAGCTCCCTTCGCCAGCTTCTAAATCTTTGAAATAACTTAACCCGCATTTGAAAGTGTATTAAGATACATCAACTCCAGTATTACAACACAATGAATCTGAATAAAATTTGCTTGGTTCTATCAAAGAACTATGAAGCAGAGGTCATACTGTGAGTGCAGGGTAAATTTGCATGCACGCTTTTGCAAGAGGCCACACAAAGCTAAATAAATTCCACATTTCAGAATTTATAGAACATAAAAGAACAATCTTCTTTCAAATATTAAAGCTATACTACTAAAAGTTTCCACCCATTTGTAATTAAACCAACTTATTGAGTCTGACTACACAAAACCTTACTTGGACATTAGTGTGGACACACTTCTAATGGGCAAGTGGTTTAAACACAACAGCACTTAAACAGGTCATTATTAAAGGGTGTGGCCTACATACCTGGATTTTGGCTGATTTTGTTAAAGTATCTCCATGGGAACAGGAAAGAAAGTAAAATGATGACCAGACAGAGGTGGTTGGGTGGTGAAATTTTTTTTATTGATTACTACACATCATTCACTTGTCCTCTGGCTTGTTGAAGCAGTAAGTGAGACAGCACTTCCCGCAGTAGTGCCGGTCAAAGTGGCTGGCCATGAAAACACCAGCGCCACACTCGTCGGCGGGGCATTCCCTGCGGAGACGGTGGATCTTGCCATTTTCATCCACCTGAACGAACGGGGGCAACATAGGGTTGGGGCAGTGCAAAACCCATCGCAAAACTGTCAATTTTCCCCATGCACCCATCACAGCGAAGTATTCCCAGATCAACTAGGTACACGTCTAAAACTAGAAACCCCAGCTCACCTTGTAGTACTTGAGCACGGCGAGCTTGACCTTCTTCCTCTTGTGCTTGTTCTTTTTGGGGGTGGTGTAGGACTTCTTCTTCCTCTTCTTAGCACCGCCGCGCAGTCTCAGAACCAGATGCAGCGTGGACTCCTGCGCAGAGGAAAGACCTCAGCCACCACAGCACTGCATACAATTTACTCAACTAGTTAAACAGACGCTACTCAAGATGCAACATGTAGATGCAGTTTAGATTTAAAAAATAGCCAGTTACTTACTGTGAACTTGTTAATTAAGTCAAAACAAAAGCAATTAAGATACAGTTCAAAATCTGTCTCCCCCCCCCCCCCAACCCCCAGTCTCCAGCTCTTATTTACTTTATAAATTTGCAAGCTTTCACTCCCACAAAGTCTTCACTGGTTTTAAACCGGCATCGTCAGTATTGCAAGCTCACCTACTTGGTTATATCTTTTGACCCAGACTAACAACACTCATGTCGTGGTGTTTGAACCCTGCCTGTAACATCAACACAAAGCACACGGACGGCAGAAATGGCCAAAATGACCACCCAGAATGAATTCTTCCCCCCCCCCCATCACATCTCAGTAACACTGCAGTTATATTGGCTATTAGCAGTGCAAGAGAACGATAATGGCACTTTAATGCCATGTTTTGTTTTTTTTAAACACTCAAAGCCTATCTTCAATGACCTGTCCAAACCTCAGCAACATTTACAATCAAAGGATATTGCCCAGAATTCAGTGAGTAATTATATATATATATATATATATATATATATATATATATATATATATAATTTAAAAAAAAAAATCAAGGAGCACCATTCTAGGTTAAACAATCCATACTTCATACAAAGATAAGACCACATATGTACGTAAATCAAACCCTTGCAGACTGGCAGGTTTACAAATGAGACCAGAACATTTCGTACCTTCTGGATGTTATAATCAGACAGGGTGCGTCCATCTTCGAGCTGTTTCCCAGCGAAGATCAATCTCTGCTGGTCAGGTGGGATACCTACACATTTCAACAGGAATTACAGCTCTGTGCACAAAGCACATCTAGCGACACCACAAATAACCTTCCTTTTATTTAACTGAGATTTGGCATTACCTTCTTTGTCTTGGATCTTGGCCTTGACATTTTCAATAGTATCTGAAGGTTCAACCTGCAAATAGCAGAGGGGCAAATATTCAACCTGGTTGGAAAAGACCATAATACGTCCGGTAGTGAGACTATATGGCAGGCTGCATTATGCTGAACTACGCATGGCCTGCTCATGTAACGTTACATTTACGCAATTATTCACCTGTTTGTCAAAAAAATCGAATAGTGTTTTGGAAATGCTTATCTAAATACTAAAGCAGTAACCTAGGATAAAGCTTTCTAGTGATATATCTAACTAGACAGCTGTCCACACGTGCTGAACTAGCCAGCCGGGGAATCTACTGCGGACTGATGCATTTCCACACAATGGTGCTCTCGACTAAACCTAAAAATATCAAATTAATGTTTGTTATTTGGGCAACTTAATGTCCAACAGTGTTTTGAGTGAATAACTGAAGTGCGGCGTGATGGCAGAAGCCCGCATCGTTACTGCATGAACCAATGCGCTCCCACTGCCCACCTCAAGGGTTATGGTCTTCCCCGTCAAAGTTTTGACGAAAATCTGCATTCTGGCGTTCAATCCACCTGCACATAAAGGATCAAGAATATTCTGGCGATTAATATAACTCAATCGGCGAAGCCGTTTTGTTGATTTCACGTTTAATTTTCAGTCTGAAACGGGAGCAACACTCACCACAAGACTCTTGCTAATGGCGGATCATGAGAAAGGGGCTTTGGGAGCTTGCCACGGGGTTTTCTGGGCGCGATCGCAGGGACTAGGAGCCCTGCAAGAAGCCTGTTTTAAAACACGCTGTATAAAATCGGAATTTTAATCATCCGAGTTGTACGTATAGGGCTCTCAAAAAGACCGTATGTACGATTTCGATTATTAAAAGCTGTAGTTGGATTTGTTAGGAAAAAATACCTAGAAAACTTTGTCTCCATAGTAACTATAGATGCGGTAGATACGACACATCCGTAGACATGTGCAGTGGATAAATGTAACGACACGGTACCTGAAACATACCGTAAACTTTGTCATTTACAAACATTTTAACGTGAAATAGACAGTCGACCTTCCAGCGCATGGATTTTAATAGCAAAACCGTGCCACTTATTACATCTGCCAGGGACAGGGACTTCTTGAAATCGCTGTACGAGTTTATTGCAGGTGAAAAGGAGTCCTTATGCTGTCCAGACGAGGGCTCTGATGAGCAGCGACACACAGTGTACAGTGCTGCTTTCGATAAGGTAGGCTAGATGAACGATATTAAACTGACAGTTTACCTGTTCAAGTATTATTTTTTTTTTAATCTGTTACAGCTCCATGTGCGATCTCCTTGATCTCCTCCTCTTAGGTAATTGACTATGCCACATCTTACAAGACGATTCTGACGGCCATCAAGAAAGAATATGACTGTCTAATTGCTAGTATAAAAAATAATGACCGTAAGGTCAAAGTTGCTCGTGGAAAACTGAAGACCATGATGGCTCAACCCACTTCGCTCATGTACTGTCGGAGGAGATCTGTGCAACTGCAAGAGAGGTAAAAATGTGTTTGTTTGTTTGTTTGTTTGTTTGTTTGTTTTTGATAACCAGCTAAACCTGTGTCTTATTCATTAAGGATTGCAATAATTCAGAAAGATACTGCAGAGGTACAAGCCAAGTTGAAAAGGCTTCAGGAGTTCAGGAAAAAAGAGCCGCCGCCAACACCTGAACCTTCAGACGGCCAGGCACAGGATCTCGCTGCAAGGATTCCAGGTGCTAAAACACCACGATTTGTTCACTGAAAGACATCCTCTGCTGTTTGAAGTGTTGGTGGAAATGGTATGCAACAGTAAGAGGCAGTGGCAGCTCAGTAGTTTAGGTGCTTGACTTGAGCCCTGCTGCTGCGGAGTTGCTGCTGTTGGGCCCCTGAGCAAGGCCCTTTACCCTCAGTTGCCCCTGTCTAGGTTTGGCTGCCTGCCAGTATCCTAGCCCACACCCGTTACTAGGGTGGCAGTCAGCAGTGGTTTTCTGTACCTCTTCTGCAGTGTGTGTGATGATGATGCGTCCAACAGTGCTAATGTCGCGGGCTGGTGGCATCCTGTATGAGCGATGCAACTTAAAATGCACCTTCATGTGTGGCTTCTGTGGTCCAGCTGCATTCCATTCTCATTAAGTATTATTTTTGCCTTCCTGACAGGTCTTACTTTCTGCGAGATGTTAAACCCAGAAGCTCTAGCTAAGCATCTGGGGTTCTTGGAGCAAAAGCAAGCTGACCTTCTGAATAAGAAAAAAAACCAGTACGTGCCGGTACAGGTGAAAGCTGACTTGGAGATCAAAATGAGAGCCTATCTGAACAAAAAAGATGAACTTGCCTTAGAGAATGACAAACTGCAGCTTTGGTGAGAACATGTCACTTTGCAAACATGCATTATATTTTTAGGTAGATATTTTAATTTGGTTATTCTTATTAAGTGTGAATGATGCTTATTTTGCCATAGTATGCCATTAATTATACTATTGTGCAACTGCCCTTGACTTTAGTTTTAAACAGTTGACTTTTCTGAATGAGGCCATCAGCTCTTGGGAAAAATCTACCAGTCACCCTCCTCTGCTTGAGTTCCTCTCCTATGAACTGGAGCGCATCGCAGAAATCCAAGGTTCCGCATTTACTGTCCCAACCACATTCTCTTTGGGTGACTCCAAAACAGAACATGTCATCGCAGAATTGGTCCTGATGTTTCTCACCGGAAGGCTTAATGTGTGTTCTTTTTCAGTCTGTGATACTGACAGCTGTTTCATCAACAATGATCTGTTGGAAGAGGATGATCCTAACACAGTCAATGAATCCGAGCTTTTGGTGGATTACATCAAAAGGTTTCTGAATCATCAATTACATACAGGATACCGAAATAGTTTCCCATTTTTACTACCTTATTGATAAACCAAGACATTTATTGGTTGATTAGTGTTTAGATTTACTAATTATTCCAGAGTAGGTGTATGGATGTGTATTCATGGTCTTCTTCAGTCTGTGCTGTTGCGGGGGGAAAAAAATAAGGGGGGTTCCAGATCAGCTCTCCTGATGAGTTATCCACAGTAGCCCAGGGCGAAGTAAGCCTGCCAGCTCCAGGACAAAGTATAGCTGGGTTTTTTCCAACCACAGGTTCATGCACATGTTCGAGGCAGGAGACTATGAGGCAGCTGCTTTTCACGCTGCCAGGTCCCCTCATGGAGTTCTGAGGAACACTGAGACTATGGAGCGATTCAAGTGTGCGTTTCTCTCTTTTACATGGTTTCAGGAGTATGGGCTGGCCAACAGGGTGCGCTGATCTTTTTTCACTTCCTTTCTCAGCCGTCACCGTGAACGATGGAGGACTTCCTCCGCTACTGCTGTACTTCCAGGCTCTGATGATCTCAGCACAACCCGGGAAACAGTTGCTAGGGGAGACGTTGTGTTTAGAGGGCGTACACTGTGCCCTGCAGCATGGTTACATCGATCTGATTACCTTCTGGGTCACCCAGCACAGGTAACACAGCTTTCAACCCTGTGTGCATTTGTTAGTCATCATCATCAGAGCTGTGTTAAGCAGCTTCATGGCAGGATGTATTGTTCTATGCAAATAAAATGTAATTCAACGGAATTGAATGGAATTTCACAGAAACGGCTGACTCTCTTCAGAGGACTGCGATTTGGCTTCCTTTGTACTGACATGGTGGGGTTGTGATTGTGTTCACTATGTTTAAAAGAAGTGGTTCAAAAAAAGTGGTTAAACATTTCCTGTGCTACACCCCAAAGGTTGACCTACAGTGAAGAATTAGGGGATGTGCTCTGTAGCCATGGAGACAAGGACCCACGCATAGCAGACACTTGCTTGGCCCTGGCCCACATTATTTACACAACCTGTGGTGTGCTCAGGAAGACAGCACTGTGCATGTGCAAAAGAGGGTTGACTATTGGAGCTTTAGAATTCATTTACCAGAACAATTTCACATTAGGTGAGATGAAATGCATTATATAATTGCAATACACTAATAATTTACAAAAGTGTATTAAAAATGTCCCATTTACATTTTTTCAGTGATATAGGAGATATGTACTATTTAACCACTTTATTAGAAACACCTACTTTGTAGGTATGCAGTCAGTGTTGATGGCCCAATTTCAGCCATGAACGATTTGTGTTAAGCGTTCTCAAATGTTTCACCCAGGGTCAGATTGTGACCACAGGACCACTGTTGGCTAGATATTTTTCAGGTACAGACCTCTTTCAACCCAGCAGTGACACTCAGCGGTGGTTTTGTCGCTCGAAACCAACCAGTGATGAACAGCAATGAATGTTGATAAATGGAATATTCCAGCAGATGGGCTGTGCTGTGCAGTTGTAGGATTATAATCTGTAGGATAGGTGCAGCTAATGAAAGAGCCAGGTGCAAGGTATGTGTTTCTAGTAAGTGGCTAAAATGTGTATATAAATAAAAGTAAAGCTTACAGTGAAATGCATAGTTTCCAGACAAAGGGGACGTTTCAGACAGAGGTCCAAAATGAAGGGCCTCTGTCTGAAATGTCCTGTTTCTCTGGGAACCCTGCAGTTTTTACTACCTCTACATTTTGTACTGCAGTACACTGCCGATGTTGTATTCGAAAACGGGGTGTCAGCTAAACCTGTGCATGTTTCCAGCCCAGGTGTGTGTGTGTGGTATTTGAAGGCCTAATATTTTCAGGCAGTTAGTTTAATTAAGATAGGTATGATGCCTTTCTCTGTGCAGATGACACTATGTTTGTGCTGAAGGGCTGCCCCAGTCTTACTCTGCTGCAGGGTTTGACTCAGAAGTATGGCAGTAAGCCAGCACTGCTGTCTGTGGGCTATGTCTGCCATTCGCTGCTCAGCTCCTACCTGGAGGACCTTGCCTTCCAACTGCTGGAGAAGATTATTGCAGACGGGCCAGGTGAACACACACACTCACACAATCACACAATCACTCACTCATTCATTCATTCATTCATTCACTCATTCATTCACTCATTCATTCACTCATTCATTCACTCATTCATTCATTCATTCATTCATTCATTCATTCATTCACTCTTGTCTAATGAACCACCAAAATGCAGCATGACTATGCCTGTTCCATACGCAGCACCTTGCAGCTCATTATATAGATGTACCGGCAGGCATTTTAATTACATAATGCATAATATGATGCACCTGAGCTGCTGATCATTTTAACATAAGCAAGTAACAAATAAGCAAGTAAAATATGCTCAGGTTTACATTTTATTAAAAAATGAGATTTAACATAAATGACCAGCAAGCACTGCAGTGTGCCACTATTTTGATGATGCTTCAGTTGTCACTGAATCTCACACTGTAACGAGGATCACAGAAATGAGTCATCAACCCTGAAATAATCATCATTACTAAACAAAATGTTAAAGGTCCTCTGGAGTGTAAAACCAATTAGATTAATTTGCTGTGATGGTAAGATCATAATAAGCTATATAAGGTAATCCTGTTATTGATTCATCTGGACCAGGAAGGCTTTATATGAGCTTATGCTGTAGTTGAGTGTTAGACTTCTTGTTAGTATTATGAGTGGTATCATCTGGCTCTTCTTACCTCACTGCAGAGACCATTAATAAGGAGTGGCAGTACCCATTTTTAACCTAAGAAGCATTTAGCTTTGGGGATAATTTACTAATGGCATTTTACATGCCCCCCCAGGTCACCACCTGGATTTAACTAAGCAAATAGGTAAGAGCCTCCCATTGGATAATTACTGCATGGGTGATTATGTTTCAGCTGGCTACAAGTTATTTAACCCTAACTGATGCAGTGAGTAGCTTCTCATTTGTTAAACAACCATGTCGAAAGACACATCCTGTGGTCGTGGAACAGATGTTAATCTGTTTCAGGAGGGTCAAATTATTGGCATGCCTCAGCAAACATCTAAGGAGATTGCTGAAACTACTAAAATCGGGTTACGAACTGTCCAACGCATTATTAAAAAGTGGAAGGACAGTGGAGAAGCATCATCTTCGAGGAAGGAATGTGGTCGTAAAAAAATCTTAAATGATCATGATCGGCGATCACTTAAACATGGTGAAATCAAATCATAGAAAAACAACAGTAGAACTCAGGGATGTGTTTAATAGTGAAAGTAAGAGCATTTCCACACGCACAATGGAAAGGCAACTCAAGGGATTGGGACTAAACGGCTGTGTAACCTTAAGAAAACCACTTGTCAGTGAGGCTAACCGGTAAAAACGGCTTCAATTTGCTAGGGAGCATAAAGATTGGACTCTGGAGCAATGGAAGAAGGTCATGTGGTCTGATGAGTCCAGATTTACCCTGTTCCAGAGTGATGGGCACATCAGGGTAAGAAGAGAGGCGGCTGAAGTGATGTACCCATCATGCCTAGTGCCTACCGTACAAGCCTGTGGGGGCAGTGCTATGATCTGGGGTTGCTGCAGTTGGTCAGATCTAGGTTCAGCAATGTTATGTGCCCAAAGAATGAGGTCAGCTGATTACCTGAATATACTGAACAACCAGGTTATTCCATCAATGGATTTTTTCTTCCCTGATGGCATGTGCATATTCCAAGATGACAATGCCAGGATTCATCAGGCTCAAATTGTGAAAGAGTGGTTCAGGGAGCATGAGACGTCATTCTCACACATGGATTGGCCACCACAGAGTCCAAACCTGAACCCCATTGAGAATCTTTGGGATGTGCTGGAGAAGATTTTGCGCAGTGGTCCAAATGTCCCATCATCAGTACAAGATCTTGGTGGGGGGGAATTTATGCAACTCTAGACAGTAATAAATGTTGTGACATTGCAGAAGCTTGTGGAAATGATGCCACAGCGAATGTGTGCCGTAATCAAAGCTAAAGGCGGTCCAATGAAATATTAGTGTGTGACCTTTTTTTTTTTGGGCCAGGCAATGTATAGATATCTTTCACATGAGCACATGTAGCTCAATATCTCATTCCAGCATTCATTGTATTTTCATTTACTCTTTATATTGTTTTTGTAACAATTGTAAAATGGTGCAAAAACAACTTAAAAAAAATGTCTTCTCAGGTTCCCTAGAGAAGGCCATCCTGGATGACATGATGTGCGGTACAGAGAGTTGGAGCGAGATTGCAGCACGCTGTGAACAGATGAACCGGCCTCACCTGGCACAGGAGATTATTTCTACCTTGTTGTCCCAGGCTGGTGCCGTGTGCCTCTCCCCTGGCAGTGCCAAGCTGATGGAGCACGTGTTCATGTAGGGAGCTGGCCACTAGGTGGAGCCCAAGAGACAAGCTTGGTTGAGCACGCTAAAAGAGAACGGGTCTGTTTGTTAATCTAACATCTCTCCGAGGCTAGTTAAATAATCATTATTTTTGTTTAATGCAGAAAAATCCATTTGCAGATCTTGCAGACTGTAAAGCTGCTTTTGATATTTCACAAAAGGCTAAAAACAGGAAGATGATCATGTATGCAGTATTTGATTGCCATCTGTATAAACTACTGAGGTAAACACCCTTTTCCCATCTATGTTGCCATTGCTTTGTGAATAAAGCTATTGATAGGTCAGTGTCTGTCTTGTTCCTGTTATGTTACCGTGTTTGGAGGATACAGCAGCGGGGAGAGAAGGGCTGCACTGTGAGTACACACACACACACACACACACACACACACACACACACAAAGAGGTCTCTTTGTTGTTCTGCTGGGCCGCTATGGTAACAAGACACATGAAAGCAAGCGCTGCCCCCTCTCTTCACAAACAACACCCACATTTTGCAATCACGTTTGCCCCGCACCCCTGAACACGAATCCTAATGATCTCATCTAAATGCACTCTACCAGGCTTCTGTCTGAAGCCTGCTCTTATTGTCGGCAGTGATATATCTGACTTAACACGTTTGAAAGCATGGGTTTCCAAGGGTTGCCTTCTATTGACCATGAAGTATAACCCATGTGTGGTTATTGTTTATAGTCTACTTCAGATTGTGCACTGTTTATTTGTTCAGCTGGGTGTCATCAGTTTGTGTGCTTTAAGTATGAATAAAATAACTAAGATTTGTGTGTATTTGTGTTGTAGAATTAGACAGTTGTTTGGTGTCTGGCTCTGAGGTAACTACTTAAGCTGTCTGCTTAGAACTTCCTGGGTGTGGGTGCAAAAAGAGCAACTACTGTTGATTAAACAGGAGAGCAAGTGGGCTTTTGTGTCTGTGTGTGTGTGTGTGTGTGTGTGTGTGCGTGCGTGCCTGCCTGCCTGCCTGCAAGCTGCCTCAGCTCCGGGTAGTTCGGCTGGCGTGGCTGTTATTGATCACCTGCAGCAAGGCGAGCTGGGCTAAATCTCACCCTCCTGCTGGGTCAGTGTGTTATGCAGTCTCTGAAACCTGCAGCGTCACTCCCTGCTACCCCCCTCCACACACACACGCACACCCTGCCTCCACTCTTCCTATAGCCTCAGACAGCCTTGCCTAGGCCTGCATTGAGACCAGTACAGTGAGAAGTGCTGTGTCATCACTCACCTGGTGATGTAGCTCAGTTTTTCATATTCAGTCGTTATGCTCCTGTTGTTCACACTTGCCCCTGGTACTCATGAAATTCATACATAGTAAAGATTTACCCACATATATTTACAAATAGATTTACAGCAATTAGCAGACGCTCTGATCCAGAGTGACTTTAAAAAGTGCTTTGTCATTTACTCATAGAATGCATGCTAGCCAGTATAGTAGGTTAGAGACCAAGATACCATTGAACTAGAATGCAGTATTTACAGGGATCAAGTCTGATGCCTAGAAGTGCAAAAAACATATAAGCTCTCTCAGACAACAATCAGTGAAATAAACAATACCCTACAACAAGTATTAGAGTTTCAGTTAGTCAACAGAGGAGCAGGATCAGCGGTCATTTAAAGATTTCCCAAATAGATGCGTAGTCTGCATTTGATAACTGCAAGGGACTCTGCTGTCCGGACAGCAGAGTAGTTCCTTCTGCCATCTGGAAGCCAGGGCAGAGAATAGTCCAGCTATGAGATTCGAAGAGACTGCACAAGTACCTGGCAGCTTCCTGTGAGAGAAAGGGCAGAATCATTTGTATGTTACAAAGGAGAAATCTGCAAGACTTTGTCAGATTTGAAACATGAGTGGAGAACAACAACTGTTTGTCCAAAGTATACTCAGGTTATGAACAGCTTCAGATGGTGATACCAGGGAGTTTTCAAAGGAAACTGTGAGGTCATGGTAAGGACTGTACAGATGCTCGGTTTTACTGGGGTTGAGCTTCAAGTGGTGGGCTGTCATCCATCATGCAATGTCAGTCAAGCATGCTGAGCTACATCTGTAAACTTGTGTCTTGGAGGATGGGAAAGAAAGAATTGGGTGTTGTCAGCAGTTTTAGGAGAAGCTGAGAAGATATTATATCACCAATATAACAATATAACTACAAATAGATTGAAGAAGGCCTAATACTGAGCCCTGTGGGACACATCTGGAAAGTCTACATGGATTGGATATGGGTTCTCTACATGTTATCTGATAGGACCATCCAGATAGGACTGAAACCATTTCCATGCAGATCCAGTCACACCAAGGCTGGAGAGAACAGAGAGGAGAGTATTGGAATTTACTGTGTCAAAGACTGCCAAACGGTCCAGAAGGATCAAAAAAGATGAGTTTGGTAGCATGAAATTTCTTTGTCACTACTATGAGAGCTGTTTCTGTTGAATGTCCCAGTTTGTAGCCAGACTGATTTAGAGGTAAAGCTGGCTTTACCCCTATGCTATTGTTTCTTACTGGGAAATGTTGATTTGCCCAGTAAATCAGCAAGTGACTCTTTAGCCATTGGCCAAGAAATTGCTGAACTACAGTTTATCACTATGTAGGCACTTTTAAAGCTCACTCCCTCTCAGCCTCCTCTAGCCTGTGAGCCTCACCTAGCCTGTGAGTCGCCTAGCCTGTGGCTTGCCTAGCTTGCCTGCTCGCACTGAACCAGTGGTCCAGATTTATTCTGGTGATGGCATCAGTCAAGACTGTCTAGTAAACGCGATCACTGGACAAAGCTTAGGCAATCGCTCTAGGCGTGGCTGTGAGCCAAAGACTCGTGGAACTCTGCGTCTGGCTTTTGTAGAGACCAAACAGCATTTAACAGATTTCTATTTCTGACCATCGTCTAGGCATTTGGAGAGACAAAAATATTGCATCAGGCAAGTCTCCTTGTGATCACTGCTATTTTGCTTTGTCATCTGCTCATCAGGACGTTTAATAGTTTGGTATATTTAGCCACTGTAGTGCCTTGCTGGTCCATGTTTTGTTTCTATGGCTACTACTATGGGCTTATCAGACAATGGAAAATAGCTCATTGATTCCCAGAGCAACGGATGGATGGAGGGTGTTTTTTGAATTCATAAGTGAGGACTGTAATGGAGGGCTTCTTCTTGCACCGCTTAATTACACAGTTCTGTGAATGTCCGGATCCAACATACACACACAGAAAAGCCTGAGCTGGGTATAAGAACACCCGTTGTCTTTAGCAGATTGTGGGAAAAAAAGTGTTTATGCCATTTTACTGCTCAGATATACCAAGAGCACACAGAATTGCTGTATACACCCTGCAAACGTTTCCTGAGTTGAAGCCAGACGGTGTGGTTTCAGTGCCTCTCTGCACTTCATTTTGTTAGTCTCAACATACCAACTCTTCATACAGGGTAAAGATACTTTGCAGGAAATGTTGAGATGTTATAATATGGTAACATACTAAATATGGACTCCTCTCCATATCTAGCCACTTTATCTAGTCATGCACTCCTGTCCAGACTCCTGTAGCTCACCTGGTGGAGCAACACCAAGGTTATGGGTTATATTCCTAGGGTGAACACATGCTGTCTACTGACTACTACTACTGTATGTTAGTTGCCCTGGATAACAAAACATCTGCCAAATGCAGAAAATGTACATCTGGACCAGTGTCATGATATTTGTTTCATGTTTCATTTAGGAGCGATCCATTTGGAGAATGAGGGCAATGTATCCTAACTTCAGAAAGCACTGCAGACAGCTCGATTATACAGGAACACCAGCAATCTAACCTATACTTGGGAAAGTTTCACCCAACGATATTTTGCTCAAACAACCTGTTGTGTTTTTGAAAAGACTGTTGTATATTGAAATAAATAAATTCAATAATTTTGCCCACAGCTCACAATCCTTAATTGTGGTTAGTCGGACGACCTAGTAACCACCCAGGTATGACTGATTCTGAATGCATGCTTTTACATTGGTTATTTTACTTTTGGGGCTTTAGTGATAGCAATAATGCATAAGAACAGCAGACATTTTATTGCCAAGGGTTTCGCCTTGCCTACTCTTAAGGCCTTTTGCGTTTCACCGCATGCTTTCCTATTTTGGTTTGAATTGGGATGGTTAAAATGATGTTTCCGCTGACGCAGCTCGCTTGTGAATGTCCCGCTGATCAACTTCTCCATGTAGCTATTGGTCTCTCATTTTAGTTTCGATCAAATAATCAAGCAGACAAAACTGAGGGCTGATTCTGGTCCCAAATGTCTGCACTCAAAGAGCCCTGCAGTGGTGGTACAAGACCACATCTCTAGTATTAGACAATCATGGTAAACGAGCATTTTATAATACACCAGACATAACTGTGTAATTGGATGGCATTCCCCTTTAAGGCTGTTTGAGTTGGCATGCGGCCTCCCAAATGCAGCAAGAGGACACAGATCTGTATGGAAAAGTTTAAATTCACACATTCTCTCTCTCTTGATCATTAATCATACACTTATATTCTTAAGATCTTATCCTTAATTCCTTAATTAGTGCATTTTTAAATGTCTGCTCCTGTCCAGCATTTTATGATGAAATGTTTAACTGCTAGTTTCATCTATGACCAATCTGTGAAATAGGAAACCCAGCTAATCAGCATGAGATCACTAGAATATATACAATAACCTATGATAGAAAAACTTGTGCTAAGTCTATCCTAAATCCATCAAGGCACTGGTAGTCTAAACCAAAATGTTGCTCGAGTGATAGGTTTAGAATGTCTAGCCAGTATTAAGATTAGCTTCTCTCTCTCTCTCTCTCTCTCTCTCTCTCTCTCTCTCTCTCTCTCTCTCTCTCTCTCTCTCTCTCTATATATATATATATATATATATATATATATATATATATATATATATATATATATATATATATATATATATATATAAATAAAACAAAACTGTTATACATATGTGTACTTAATTAGATAGCTGTTCCTAGGAGCCAGTATTTTTAGATGTTTGTACACCCAATAAATATTATTATTTAAAAGGAAACGTGGCATTTACCCTGATAAAGACATCAGAGTCTGTGTTTATTGCTGAAATCTGGGGTAATGGACGGTCATTCTCCCTAAGGACCAGAGAAGCACAGCACCGCCCTAATCTATATGCCAGTGACTCGGCACTTCTCATCCTGGCAGAGTGCCATCTACCAGACCTCCCCAAGCCCAGACAAATAACAAGAATGCTTCCCTTATCTTTGAAGTACGAAGACAGATTCTTCTTTTGCCTATAGCCTGTAAAAACCTGACTCTTCACATTACATCTGTGCAATGTGTCACTTTCAGCAAAGTCACACATTGAAATCAACAGGATCAATCTTTGATTTTTAAAGGTGGGCAAGGTTCCCTACTTTGAGGTCTGCCCATCTCCCAGCATGGTATCACTGTATATGCCTAACTTGAACTTTTCATATCCTGCATTTAAAGAGGGTCATTTCGCTTACTGTTCTTAATGTAGGCTTGTGCTTTTTTTTTTTTTCATTAAGTGTTCTAGAGCAGTGTTGCAAGATTGTAGCCAGTGACAATCTTGAGCTGAGCTAACTGTGAGGAGCAGCTGCAGTGATGAAGGGTACTCTATCATCATGGCTTGCACACTGATACCATGGAGTACATAGTCATAATCCCCTTGGTCAGTTCCACAGGGATGATCTCGCACATCACACAGTTCTTGTCCCTTCTTAATGGGAGGCTTCAGAGAATTAGTGAACCACAGATTCTTTATACTGGGCTTCTGCTGTCACCGTCAGCTGCGCTGAAAGCCTCTCGGGTCGAAAAGTGAGAGCTTCCTTGGTGCCTAAAACAAGATTCATCCGTATGAAACACAGCTATCCTGTTACGTACCTTAAAAATAAACAGAATTAACTGGTGTTATATCATCACCCATGAAAAGACTGAGCTGAATTAGTGGCTATAGAGTATCTGAGTGGATACTTCAGGTCATGTTTGATAAAGAAAGCAGACATTCTTTCAGTACTATTTTGAGAACTGTATGTGTACACTCTATAAATAATCTTTTCAGTGAAATGAGGCTTTACAGTTGTGTATGGGGCATGTCAAGTTTAACAGACAGGTAATGTTAAACCACAGCATGATTCTAATTGATCTTGAAGCCCTTATATAATAGAGGCAAAGACTATAAAACATGTGATCCTTTTCTTCTTTACTTGCAATGCACAGATCACAGAGAACACAATTGTAGGAGCGCACATCAGAGCAAGCACTGGGCATACCCCAAGGCCCAGTGTACACAGATCTCAGAGAAAGCACTTGTAGGATCCTTCGAAGTGTGCAAGGCGTTTTCCCCTGAAACATTTTCAGCACACTTCACAGACTTGACAGATGCGGACAGACCTCTATCTGGCCTCTTATCCTAGCCCACTTTCAGACACAGCTCCACTCCTCAGATAGCAGCAGATGCTCAGACTTCTGCGTCTGCGAACCACGCGCCATAAAGGTCTCTGTCACTCACTTTCATTCTCACACAGAAAAATGGGTTTTCTAGTATTACTGCAAATGGACCAAATAATATCCAGCAGAAGGTCTTAAATAAATATTAAACAAACATTATCTAATGCTTCTTGTCTTTTGTATGATTCTCTGCACTGTGAATGGACAGGTAGGTATCATAGCCACATACTGCTCTTACACTGCTGCAGGAAACAGATACAGAGAGGGCTGAAGAGTTGTGTGCAATGTAAATAATGCAGCTTGCAAGGACTATATTACAAGGTAAGTGTCAGTGCTATGGTTTGGATATTAGAGGCTTTCCAGATAGAACATTTTAAAAAATGACTAGAAAAAACCCTCAAATCATTTAAGACTGATCCATCCTTCAGAACTACACTGAAAGCAGACCACCATTCCTAGCCAAGGAATACCATGATTATAAACTAACATAACATTTAAAAAGGCACAATGGTATTAATCTGTACAGTGTGTGCCTTGCTCTGTTCCATAGAAAAGGCAAATACCTAAAGCTCTTTGCATGGTATGCCAAGGCTTGCCCAGAAATGTCTCAAAAATGATCAAATAAATGCCTGAAATAGTGTCTGCTATGCAAAAAGACTGGAAACAATTTTACTGATCCTGGATCCTGTGCTGCTATATGAAAAGAGTGCTGCCCCAACAAAACATTTTATCACTATCACTACCACTGAAGCACATCTCCTGAGAGTGTTATTCCCTAAGAAAAGGCTCGTTTCAATTTCTGCAAAGTTCTTGCCAAAACAGTTATGTTCTTGTGTAAGACATGTGAATTGTTACCTTCATTCCTGGTTGAGTGACTGAAACAGCAGCCAACATACATGTTGTGGTAATCCAAGAGCCTGCTAAATTAGATTAAGTAGTCTAAGCACATTGCAAAGGCAGCTTTACATGCCATATTATGTATGTATTACATTATGTAGGGAAACTGCTTTCATCTATGTGACTTGGGAAGGATTATTTATCATCAAGGCGACTGGTCTGGTCTTCAGTAGGTGTTTAAGGTCAGTGGTTAACGTACATGATCTGTAATGAGAAGGTTGCTAGTTCACGCCACACCACTGCCAAGTTGCCACTGTTGGGGCCCTGAACAAGGCCCTTAACCCTCAATTGCTCAAGTTGTACTCATAATTCTAAGTTACTTTGGATAAAAGTGTCAGCTAAATGCTGTAAATGTAAACTCAATCTAGTGCTAATGCAGCTCAGAATATTGCTAATACAACAGAAACCGAACATTCCTGAATACTGGATACTTGTCCTGTGCATATTTGTTAAACATGTCTTTTAAGTCACCAAGAACGCAGTACAAGTACCAGCAAAGCAGTACAGCTAAACTGCATTCATTTTTTAGGGCCAAGCAACTGTGGCCCTGGTCTAAATCATGACATAGAGAATAGAAACATAGTATACAGTTCTGGGTATGTTTATACTTTCAGCAGCTGCTAAATATGAATTTTATCATCAGTTTATAGGAATCCAGCACAACTGTGTAATTTGGATAAGATATTGTTCATTCATAATAATTATAATACATTCTTATGTCAAAAAAACAAAAAAATCAATTAGCCCATATATATAATACACTGCAGCCTAAGACATGTGGCTATTGTGTAAAACTATTCCAGGTTTATTGTAACCTGTTAGCTGCGGGCTATAAAGCTTAGATGTGTACTGTCCAATTGCATACATTAGGTTAGTATATTGCTTCTCTGCTACAATTTCATTTAATTTTGTTTTTACTTTGCCTCGTACAGCAAAGTTGTGTCATCCACCCAGGCTCCACAGCGTGAATTCGTGAGCTCCCACGTAGAACTGGTTATAGAGGAAGGGCGTGTTTGGTCCCAGTCCGTCCCTCTCGGGTTCTTCATTGGTTTCTCACCGACCAGTCAACTCTTGGTTGTATTTCAATCTTCCGCAGCGAGCACACTTCTGGCTGAGCGCTGCTCATAGCGGTTGGCTGCTCCGTGGCGGTGCTCATCACTTGTTATCCGGACAGTACAGTGCACGATACTAGACATAACCGCACGAACGGGCAGACTTGGGGGGGGTCAACTGGTAGTTGCCGTCTTCTATTGAAACTGAAGCATTGGTCACGCTTTCAAGATGGCAGACAGCGAACGAGTTTCCTCAACAACTCAAAACGAAGTCGAAGATGAGCCGAAAGCCCAGCAGGAGTTTGGACTGGGTGGTTTAAATATCAGCGTGGATGCCACGGATGAGTATGCAGGTTTGGTTGGTGGTGCCCAGTATGTGACTGGCTTGCAGGAGAGTCCACGGCCGGAGCCCCACGGTTCGCATCAAGAGGGTGCGGAGCAACTCCGTCCTCCCGTACCATCAGCGCTTGAACACGAGGCGCTGGTGACCAGCACGGTGGCGGAGGAGGCGGTTGCTCCGATTACAAACACAGCCGAGACTGAGTTGCGGGAGAAAATTGCTTACTTGAATTCTGTGGCGTTTGAAGTGGCACACGAACCCGACAGCACCCGGACAGGAGCGGTTTATGAGGTTACCGTGAAGACCGCCGCGGTGCCTGGTCCAGAAGCGCTACACGCACTGGTTACCGCAGCGGCTGCCACGGTGGTCGCGGAGCCGTTGGGAACATCTTCTGTAAAGCCCGGGGATGCAGCTGGCGAGTCGTTTGTATACCAGCAAAACGTGATACAAGAAGAGGAGATTTCCACTACGCAGACTGTCAGGCCGACTGCGGCGCCCGTTGTTGAACCAGAGGCGATCTTCCAGTCTGCTCGAGTGACTGCAGCGCCCGCTGCGGAGCCCGTTAGTACGGGCGGACCGGTGGGCACTGTCACATCGCCCCCCGGACAGCCCACACTCGAGGAGCCCACGTCTGCAGCTCCTGCACCATCGCGTGAGTGCATATGTACCCGTCAGTTATAAATTATGTTTTTCACCTGGTGCAGAAAATGTTATATTAAGGTGACTTGACTGTTATTTAAGGTGATTTATCTGTTATCTATATAACGGAGACGAGACAAAAACAGCCCTAGCGGCTATTGCATAGATAAGCTAACTACGTTAGCTGGCTGGCTAACGTATTACCTCATAGATAACTGGTTATACATGATGATTTTTTTTTCCAAAAAGGAAAATGTCACCGTATCCCTATCTTCTCATATGTTTCTTCGAACGTTTCATACAGCATATACAGAAATAAATGAGCAGAATTTTGACCACCGTAGTCTAGCTAGGCTAGGCTAACTAGCTAGAAAGCGTCAGCTACTAATATTACACTAGCTAGCAGGTTAAGAACGAGTTAGCCATTACTAAATAGCGTATTTGGTTCCAACAGGCTTGAGATGTTATCTTAATGTATTTATGCGTAATACAATAAAAATGGACCGGCTATCCATTCCGGGATGCTGAATCTATGGATGGCTACCGAGAAAGCTAAAGCTATCTAGCAGTTAGCAACATTACTCAAACAAAGGAGCACACCCTCTTGAAATTGATTTGTCTCATGGCATGAAAACCTACGTGGGGCTGGTTCCGCAAAGATCTGATTACGCAGAAAGCTTTTAAACTATTTATTCGCTGTTGTTTAACTTGACGCTCATGTAGTTCATTTCAGATACAGATTTTAAGGTAGCTAGGTTAGATAGGATGACGTTAGCCGTCTAATTTTGGGCCGTTTGTGATGTGGAAATGTTTAGCGGTTGGCGCACATTTGTCTTTGACGCGTTCATAATTGCGACTGAAATGTGTATAAAACCCTTCTATAAAATTTGTATAAATACCTTTACGGTGTAACGTTAGGACTTCGCGTCCAGCCGTGTTGTAAACTGCCTCACAAGACTTACCAATAGGGCGGGGTTAAGATCGAAAAGTACAAAGACAAAAATGTCTTTGGCAATGATTTAGTGTGTCAATTTCAGCAGTTTGATTTAAATCATAAGACTATGCGGCTCTGAAATAATATATTTCTCCTAATAATTATACAACGTCCATAATCTATAATGCACAACAACGGGGCGAAAGGAAAGCTTGGCCTAAAGTAGAAACTCTGACATATTCTGTGTTGGTCTCCGCGAATGTAAATTTCTCTTTTATGTACTAAATAGTATCCAGAACTTTGTGAGTAATAAAGACATATTCGTAAGACATTTATCCCGTTTGCTACCTTTACCACCTTACTGTTCCCGGAGGCGTTTAGTAAACTAATGTAGCTGGCTAGCAAGCGTCTAATGCAATGATGCTGCAGATTTCCGCAACTGCGTTTTTAATGTTGGTGAATAGATCTTTGATTTCACTGGTTTAAAACTTGTTAATGTAAAGCGTATTATCTCTGCGGCTTGGTTCCGTGGACCACACCCACGTCTGCTGGATGGACACAGGAGGAAATACAAGGGGCTGATTTGAAACATAGCAGTAACCTATATATAGACCAAGTGGTCCATGCTGGAATTCATTTCAAAGGTTCATTCTCAGTAATGCTGTATGAATCATTGCTCTGGGTGTGTCCTTTCCACCAGCGCTTGCTGGCTCACTGTAGATTACATCTTGAAGGTTAATTACTGTGGACATCATGGGCAGTTTACAATCTGAATGCCGTACACATGCTTTGTTTCAATTCTTTTTCTAAGAGCAGGTCCTAGATGGATACGGTTGTCTGAAGTGGGTACCCGTTCCAATATTTAAAGATGAGCTTTGTTTTATGATGCTTTTGGGACCCCAGGCCTCTGCCATCAAACCACAGCCTGAATTGAACCCAATTGTTCAACATTAAGGCAAAGATGATAAAAATGTTACCAAATTGATTTCAGTAGTTCATTTGGGACACAGAGGTTATTGTGTCTGAATGCAGCATATGCCAGACCACATTAGGAAATATTGCCCTGATGTAGATATGGATTTGTTCACAAAGGCACATTGTGCTTTTTGGTTTGAGACATTTTTTATTTAGGCCGCATTAGTGGCTTTATTGACCTAGGTTTTTTTCAGTTATAGTTAGCATCACACATTAATCGATTCAGTTTTTTGCCACTGATTACATGGCTTAATGACTTCAGTTTAATTTGAATGTAATGAATTTGTGGTCTAAATGACAGTGACCTAGCTGAGTCTTTGGGCTGCATGACTCGGATGTATTTTTTTATTTGCCTTATTAAACTTCACATGAACATAGCTTATAGAATGACTATAACCCCCCCCCCCCCTTTAAAAAGTTTTCTCTACAGTAAGGTCTTGGAGCATCCTCTGTATGAGGTGGAGGGATTGACTCCATCAGTTGTTAGGCAGTTGATCTTCCTTCCTAGCTTTAATGCTACATGTCTTGGTTTACAACATTTGGTAGCTCATAACTGTAATACTTCCACACAACTCTTATTGGTTTCTTCAGATGAACCCAGTCTTCCTCCCAGTGTTGCTGTTGCTGCCGCTCCACCTCTGATGCAATTTTCTTCAGGTAAGTTCTTTTTTTTTTTCTTTTTTTTTTTCTTTTTTTTTTTTTTCCATGCTGCTAATTCTTTTTGCTGGTTTCAGTGGGGCTGGTTGGCTTCCCTACTCTATTTGTGTGCTTGTTGACTATTAACTATTGATAACTAACTTGCTACTACCACGTAATACCAATATATGCAAAGCTAGGCCTGTACTATATGTTAATGTTTTTATATTATGCTTAACTGAACTTTGTCTGCTAAAGTGAACATGTGATTCCCCAGTCTCTTGAGATTTCCATTTGTGATTTAGCTAAAGCCCAATCCGCAATTGCGCTAACAGCTCTCAGAAGGTTAACCATGAAGGCTTTCAAAAATTGCAATGCTACAAGACCACTGCAATGTAAATTCTCATACTCTTAGTGAATTTAAAGTTCTTGATGAGGCTGTTTTTGTTGTTTTGAGGAGACACGATTGGAGTTTTATGAAAGGTAATCATATGTGTAATACATACACATATACTAATTTATGTGAGCTGTAGATGTGAGATCAAATTGTGTAAACTACTCACACTGTATTTCTGCTACTGCATGTTCTGATTACTCACATACCTTTTCTCTTGGTCTTTGGGTAGATAAGGAGCGTAGTTTGTCCTGATTTGTCATATTCTTCTCTGTCTGCTTGAGAAATAGGCAGTGCTTCTGCTTCTTTTTCCCCTTCTCTCCTGTCCTTTCTCGTCTGACTGAAGAGAAGTGCTTGATATGACTCGGGCCCAGTATCATGGAAAATAAATGGCCAACATTCAAATTCCATGTGTTTAATTTAGTTGTAAGAGCTACATATACTCTGTTATCAGAGGAAAAGAGGCCTTGTGCCCTTTTAGATGAGATGAAACTTGGCCTGGCATGACATCATTAGACTGACTTTTGATGATGGCAACATATCATCTTCAAGTCAGGAACATTTTAAAGTTAATTTGAGTTCCATGGGCTGAAATGTAGTGATCAGGAAGTGTTGGTTGAAGAATACAGAACTTCTTCTCCTGGATCTTCTCCATCTCAGGCCCCCACCTAAGTATAAGTTGGCCTATAATTTTAACTTTGCCCATACTTCTAATTCAACAGAGATCTGGAATTCTTCACCTATAGCTTCACAGGCCAGCACCAAGATAACCATGGATTCGTTCAACGATGATTCACCTTCTAGGAACACACCTAGATACGACCTGGATGTACTAAACCAATCTGATGATGACTTAATGTTGGAAATGAAAAAGAATCCTTTTCAAGGCTTTTCACCTGTTGACAGTGCCGTTAGTGAGTTCTCTCATTTTGGAGAAACTACAGAAGACACCAGAGCAGCAGCAAAGATGTCTGATAGTCCCTCTCCAGACCTAGTCCAGAATGCTCATGAAGGAGAGTTTCAGGGTGAAGCACCTTTGCAGGACTTTGAGCAGTCATATGTTTCCAGGGAAGCTGTCACTGAGTCACTGAGACAACAGCTTGCTTCATCTGACCTTTTTTCAACTGCATCTAAAGGTCATGGGGAGTCTGGTTTACCACCCTCTCTCCCAGACATTTTGAAGTCTTCTCCACATAACCATGACAAACTGGACTCAGGATCATCTGAGGGAAGTCCTGATTTCAGTCCAGTCCACCGAAGTGGGAATGATTCACCCAATGCCCCTTTCTCCATGTCTGCGAACAATCCATTTGCTTTTGACACGAAGATTCCTTTGCTCAAGGAGATGACTGAGGAGACTGAGGCGAGGGCTGCAGAAAAAGCGAAACTGGAGGAAGAAAAGGCTTCAGAGCAGATGTTTGGTGCCTTTGACCTTGTTAAAGTGGCTGAGATCTCTCCAAAGGGAATTGAAACTATAGCCGAAGAACAAGACGATTTTAAAACCTCGAGTCAAGATTCTGTTCCAATGGTTGACAAATTTGAGTGTCTCAGCTTTCCAACTGGAAAGGCCCAGGACCACTCAGATTCTGAGAGCCCTTCTGCGGATTCACTCTCTCCGGTGCTGGAGGCCATGGCAAAAAACCCGACAAGTTTCCAGATTGAACCAGAGAAGAGCATCGCCAAGGAGGAGGCTGAGGCCGCCGACGAGGTGTCTGAGCAAGAGGTATCATCCGAAGAATTCGAGTTTCTTGAGAAGCCACCTAGAGGTGCTATTGATGAGTTTTTGGAGACACTTGACAACACCAAATTCGCCAAGGCATCAGAAATCGCAGACGTCGAGGACACAGTGCCAAAACCCGAGGAGAGGTTTGCAGACGCAGGATCTCTGGCACAAGAAATAAAAAATCAAAGTTCATACCTTCTGCTCACCGAACCCTTAGATGGGTCCTCTCCAGGGAGAGGTAAGGCAGGCCTGGAATTGTCTGATTTCCAAGTGACCTCCCAGATTCCTGTGGCACCCTCCACCGTGGTCAAAACTGAGGCACCGACTGCAAAGAAAGTGGAGCCTAAAGATACTGAGCTGCCTAGCCTGAGCTCAGGAGCAGGTGATGTAGAGACTTGTCTCATTACTTGGATACATTTATCCCCTTCCAATTATTTCTGGAATGTTCCTTCATGTCTTCCCATCTTTTCTTCTCCCCCCCCCCCCCCCTGCATCGCGTTCCTCCCCCCCCCACACATGGCATGATGGACGTGCATGATGTATGTTTGTAGTTATTATAGTGAGTGTTGAGTTCCCATTACCATTTTGTCCTATTGGTTCATTTTCATAAATCATTGCCATTTTTTCTTCAGGTCATATATTTCACATTCCTCGCCCTTCCAGGCATATAGTTCATATTGTTTCCATATAAATTTTGCTTGTGAAGGGTGTCTAAATTTGTTAAACAGTAGATTACAAACATACTTCTTTTTTTAAGTTTAATGTAAGAAAACTATCTGATTGTTGGTATATCTACATTGGAGTATTTCCCCTGCTACATCTGTATAGTTATGAGCTTTAAGAGTAAAATGTTTCTTTTAATTTTAAGTAGCCAATCATGATCCTCCTTCATTATCTCTGAGAAAAAAAACCTTAAATGCAGTCATGGATGTTTCTGTTTTCCTTATCACATGCTACCGGTTCTACAATTACTGACCCACCCATTTTCTTTCGTACTCAATTCAATAGGTCATTGTGTAGACATCTAACAATCAATGAAGAGTGTATTTAGGGATCATTTACAGACTAATTTTCATTTATTTTTATGAATAGCTCTCAAACACGTCCAGTGAGCTAATTCAAACATTTTGTAATGGTGTTAAAATGTTTGGTAGTTGGAGAGGCATTTTTCTGATTCTTTGCGCGGATAGTTAAGGCACCAGGTTACTAGGGCAGTAAGAAATTTGTGTTGCAACACCAGGACATGACAAACAGATAGATAGCTTATCAGTAACATTGCCTCTCTGTTTTGGTTACGTTAGGCAGTGAATTGTGCCTGGCAGCAGGTTGCTGGAATTTAGACCATGTATGTAGCGGACCTCGAAACCACACCTACAGGCTTCACAGTGAACTTTGTCTTCAGATTGTCTAGAAATGAATCCCCACATAACAAATAATAATCATTGTTAGATTGTTTATAATTTACTACTTTTCTGGAAAAGGTTTTAGCTTTTACTTGGAATATGTGGGAAAAGTGACATCAGGACTGACTTCACCTTTTCTTTGAGAGCGGTGCCCTCTATTGGACACCTCCCTTTTATCAGGTCACAATATGCTAGTATATTATTGACTGACCTGCTGTTGAAAATGTACGTGCCAACCTGTTCTTTCCTTTACCAGCCTGCTTCACGTCTTTGACGTGACCTAAAAGGACTGCTCTCTTTCATTGTCTGAATAAAATGCATTGTCATCATGCATACACCTGCTCTGACAGCTTACACTTTCTGTTGCTCTGCCAGAAGCTTAAACAGCTTTAATTTAACACAAATCCTGTATTAAGGTGTGTGTGAGTGTGTGAGGGGGAAGAGAAAGTGTATATCTGTGTTTGCAGATAGAAAGAAGGGGTGTGTGTGTGTGTAGGACTTGGGGTGGGGGGGGTGAGTGGGTGGAGAGAGGGATTGATAGGGGAAATAGAACTGCTGCGTCAGTGCATTTAGTCGTTCCCAGAGGCAGCAGACAGTCAGCTGACCTCAATCCTGCAGCCTGAGAGAGAGGCAGAGAGCAAGCGAGTGAGCTAGAGAGGTGCAGTCATCTCTGTGGAGGGAGCCTTCCTTCTCCTCGTTCCAACTCGGTCCCCTCGCCCCGCCTGCCACTGCGGCTCACCGCTCCTCACTTGGAATGCCAAGTTGATCCCCTGCAAACCTGCCCCTATCGTCTACAGGGAAACTATGGACAATAAGGAGTGCCTGCTCACAAATAACTGGAGAGACAAGGGTACAGCAGCTGTTTGTTTTGATAAAGAAGAAAACTCAGAGGTTGTGAGTTAGCTGGTGTTGGGGAGGGGGGGGTGTTGTGTGTGTGGGTTTTGTTGTTTTTTTTTTATCTGAGATTCTTAAAGTGTTAATTGTTTTGTTTAAAGGTGGAGGGAAGAATGACTTCAGAGTATGAATGAGTGAGCTATTCGAGAAAGCTGGTTATAATATCAGATGTCAGTCATCTCACTATCCCCAGTGATTTATAGTTTACTTACAGCTTTATTACACTTTAAGATATTTGGTGTTTTTTGTTTGTTTTCTGAAGGCTTATTTTCAGTTCTTTGTCCTGGAAATTTGTGTGCATGTCAGGAGAACCTTTGCACCCAGTCACTTTGCTGTGATAGACCTGCTGTGTCCAAAGTTTCTGGGTGAGGTGGGCTGATGTGTGGCAAAAGCATTTGTAGGTCTGTAATTATATTTTGATCTTTGTGATCTTATGAGTTGGCGTTTAACTGTAAGGGTAGCAGCTATTTATGATGTAGTAAGAACCTTGGAAATGTGCAACAGTAGCCTGCCACAGGCCCAAACTTCCACATACTCTCCTACCTGCCAAAAAAGGCATGTTGTGCCATCAGTTTAGATATGACATTGCTACTGTGGTGTTGTAGTTGACATTTAAGTTTTCTTTTGCACCGAGTTACCTATTTATCATCTCCAGATTATGTTTTAGAATAGAGGCTTGTCAACTTTGTGATATTTCTTGCTGAATGTAAAGCTTCCCAGTCGGGCATAAACTTTCGGCAGCTTGCATCTGCTGACGATCATGAGCGCTGCCTTTGGGACAGATGAAATGCTGTGTCACAATCCCCCGCATTGCAACAGCGAGGGCAGTGTGTTCTGGGTCAGCTCTATCAGCTACAGCAAAATGATCTTTAAGTACATGGTCATAAAGAGACAAAGCATTTGTGTTTAATGGTGCCTTTTAGTAAATGCAAAGTTCCCTCCTAAAACTGACCAACATTTTGTTATTCAAAGTGGCAATGGTGGCTTTTTTATATATTTTTTTGCGTTGTAACAAGTGAGAATCATACGGTTCTGTTTACATCCGGATAAGCTGTGCTAGTTATTAATATTTTTATCATGCAGAGTTATGATTTTAGTTGATATTTGTTGCATTATGGGAATTTAGAGTTCCTACTTTCCTTTCTGTGCCCACCACATTTATTCGATTCATATGTATGGGTTAGAATTAGATGGACACTTGCTCTGCACACTCCAAATTTTGCCACCGAACGAAACCTCTTCTCGGGCGTTTTTAGGAAGTTATTTATAGGTGCTGCTGTTACACCCGATTAACGGCACGTCTCCACGAGGTGAGCGTCTGTTTGCAAGCATACGTTGTTGCACGGTGTGGATTGAGTAGACGGCTTGGCAGGAAGTGCGCGAGGCTACTGCGCTTGAAGGAACTGGGTACTAGTGCGGGCGGCGCAAGATGGATGCCAAGCGGGGTTAGTCTTTTCCTCCTTATCCTTAGTTTATGCGCGTTAGGGCTCGTGTTCGCCGTTTGCTTTATTTTATTTTTGATGGATAAATACTAGCTGTGTCGTTTTTCCTCGGGAATGCCGTTTTTATTGCACCTTTTTACCGTTAAGCACACAAATGGGTCATGCTGCACGTATCGGCTGTCGGGATTGTGATGGGGGAGACTGGGATGACGGGTGAATTTTGAATCTGCTGTTTGCATCGAAAGGCATCGCGGATGCAAACATACGCGGAAGGACGTTAGTAATTTTGATGCGACATGCAGCAATTGGAGGAGATCGGCGCGGTCGACGGCGTGTGGGCTATTTTTAGATACCCAGACGCTAGTTCGTGCTTACCATATGTAGGCAATCCTATTCGGAGTGGGTAAGCCCCGTTAACGCCGTTCCCGTTAACGCTGGTGCCTTTCTAACGCGGATTACGTGTGTGTACACCGGAGAGGGCAATGCAATGCAAACGTGCAAATCAACAAGTGTTTCTAAACGTTCGTTTCGACGATGAAGGGTATTGCAGATGGCATCGAAACACGAGCGAGCACGTCTGCTGTCCGTGAGCCTCTCCGTTATAATGGAGAGGCGCCGTGCGTTTGGTATGGCGCACAGTGGATTTGCGTTGTCGCCTGCAGCCGGCCTCCGCACTCATCTGCCTGCCATGTAAAGATACGTCACCGAGTCAAAAAATAACCTCTTTCATATCTAATTCTAGGCTGACCTGTCCGGAATTACTGCGGTCATCCAAGTGTTGCCCGCCGCTAACAGAAGCATGACAAACGGGGAACAAAAGCGCGTTGCGTTTTGTTTGTTTTTTTTGTTTGTTTTTTAACAAGCTGGACTATGGATTTTCCCAGGGTGCTCTGATGTCTGTTCTAGCTTATGTGCTTGAGTAAAAAAGGGAAAGGTTTACCTCGGAGAGACGTGATAAACGCACAGTTTCAGTTAGGGTTCAGTTTTTGTTTTTTTTCCCAGTTATGGTGAGGCAAGGGTCATGTGCATAGGTAGAGTTTGCTGGCATTAAAGGAGCAATAAGCAGCACCCCAAAGTAGCAAACAAATATTTATGAAATATTTGTTTTCTATAAAGTACATCTTCCATGAGATGAAGACTCAAATTTCTTTGTAGTCCTCAAATGAACCAGTTTGTGTTCCATAGAGTGGGTCCCCCACATGGAGGCAGCCAAGTGCAGAATGTTTGAAACATCCAGGCCACTAGATGGGAAAATTGGGTAAATTATTTATTGGTGCATTAAAAGAGGCAGTTTTTAAGTTAAACATGTCAAACTTGTAGATACAGACATGCCACAAATATTGATCTTTGGCCTTGCTTATGTAGTTTTGTTTATTGCTTTGTAATTCAAAATTATTTCTTAAATGACAAGCTTATTGTTTTGTGTTGTTGTTATTATTATTATTTTAAGGGAATATTCACTGCTGAGATCACTTTTTAAACATTGTTTTTGTTTGTTTGAAGATTGAAGAGCAATGCACATGTTGCTATATAGACAATAGGCAAACTTGCATAACCCTCACATTAATTGCCCAAACAAGATCACCCTCAAGGCAAAGAGTAAAAATAACAAACACTCCGTATTCTTCACGTTTTAAGTTGCAGCGTACCCTACATATCGCACCTAACCATTAGGTCATCATCACTAAGATAAATATCATCAGGATATTTCTAGTCTACTTTTTTGTTCTTTCTTCATTTTTCTCCCTCATCCATTTCCTTACTTCATTCACAGTTTGTCATATCATGAAGAGAACAGTCGGGTCAAACTTGGCTACCTAGACACGATGTTTATTAATCATTTTAGTCATTTGTGCAATAATCATCACACCTGGTTTCCCATTTGGACAATCAAAGTATTTCTAGTAATCTGCTCGAGGCTGGCAGCTACTTATTCTAAAACCAAATTCAAATTTTGTTGCACATAACTTGCACCCCTGCTATTGCGCTCCTCTTCAGAGGTTCTTATTTCTGTCGTCTACTACTCAAGTTTGACACCTGGTCAGGGTGGAGTTAAAAGAGGGCGGGACCTTTATGGTCTTGTTGCTCAGGCCCTGTCCTCTATGCTTACAGTGGTGGATCTCCTGTACTGGCGTGATGTGAAGAACACGGGCGTGGTGTTTGGAGCCCTGCTGCTGCTCCTGCTCTCTCTGAGCGCATGCAGCATCATCAGTGTTCTCTCCTACGTGGCCTTGGCCCTCCTCTCTGTCTCCATCACCTTCAGGATATATAAGGGTGTGCTGCAGGCCATCCAGAAATCTGACGAGGGGCACCCATTCAAGTAAGTGAAGAACCGAAGGAAGCTGTGGGGTTAGCACACGTGTTTTTGTGTGTGTGGGGGGGGGTCATTTGGCAGGTGTGGGTGGGTGTGTAGAGACAGTTAATAAAGCTGCCAGGAAAAATGCTTATCCATTTTCCTGGCGACTGTGTTAACTAAGCCTTCCTCTTGAGCTATTATGAGGTCCTAGTTAAGATCAAATAAACTACCTTTAGTGTTGAGAAAAACTACATGGCTCTAATCAGGACTAAGCTCGCACGTCAATGATGCAGACTGACCCCAACCCCCACCCCCCATGTACAAACCATAACCATGAAGCTTGTTGTTCTGTTTTAAGAAAATGCTAAACTGAGATCAGCTGTTGTTTCTGTGACCTTCTGACCAATGCATTTTCTTTGTTCAGGCTGTACCTGGACCAGGAGATTGCATTGTCCCAAGAGCTGGTCCATAAATACAGTGATGTGGCCCTTGGGCGAGTCAACGCAGTCCTTATCGAGTTGCGCCGCCTTTTCTTGGTCGAAGACCTGGTTGATTCTCTGAAGGTGAGAGGCCTGTCTCTGAACACAGGGCAATGTACTGTTTCTTTCCGTTCCTGGTTTTCATTCTACAAACTTTACTTTTGATGTAAGGCACTGGATGTGGTAATGTTGCACACCCAAGTTTAAAGTGAAAGAATTCTTGAGTGTTGGTACAAAGGCAGTGGACAGACAATAACAACAAGCCAAGTTCTCTGTGATTGGTTGAGTCATGCCCGACCCCTGCTGTGTATCATGCCTGGCACGAGCTCAAATTTTGTTATTCGAAACAGGCTCAATAACTCTCACTTCTTCTCATGTTTGGCCCTTACTTCCACGAATCCCACGAGGCCTAGCAGTGGCAGTGAATTGTCCACTTTCAGTCACTGGGTCAGGAGGTCTCCACTGACTCAACTTTAAGATTTATACATTTTCTGCAACACCTCACTGGACTCTTCCACATGACCCACAGGGTCCTCTGAGATTCCTCCATGTTCTAATAAAGGTGGCACACAAACTTCACTTTCACTTTTTGTCCAATGGAAGAATGGATAGTAACATTCTGTGTGCTGCTGATAGTTATGTGGCAAAGTATTTTAGGTTCATAATGTGTACATATGTAACTCAAGGTTTTATTGTTCACCAGAACACTTCAGATCATAACATTCTTTAAATTGCACATTCAACAGTTTGATTACAATTAATCAAATCAAGTAGTGCTTGAAGAATTGAAATATTTGAAGTCAGAAACTCTGCATCATCTTAGCATTTTTGTCAGTTGTTTAATAATGCTTTGTTTCTCCCTCTGTGTCCATCATAGTTTGCTGTGGTCATGTGGATCCTCACATATGTTGGTGCCTTGTTTAATGGACTCACTCTTCTCATTCTGGGTAAGACTTCTTATACTATGTGGATTTTGACCACAGCTTTGGTTTAATAAGTAATTATTTTTGCTAAATAGCTAAGTAACTACCATTTGGCTGACATTGATCTATCATTGGGAAGTTCAGCTTTTGCATCAGTGATCTTAAAACGGATTTACATAGATAAACTTATTCTTTTTAAATACATGGTATACATTTTATTAGTGAGCGTGTTTACATGCAGTTAATGATCAGATTGTGGGAAAACTGGGTTTACACGAGTTGGACAATAATCTGATTTCTACTTTGCAACTAACCAGTAATCTCTCAGAATCTCACAGCGTGGCAAAAACTTCTAGCCGTGGATTTTTGTAAATATGGACCCACCTTACCAGTTTTTAATGCTTACTAATGGTTACTAATACTGCACAATCCAAATTTATCATTTCCCTGAACATGTACTGCATTTCAGAGTCTCCCCAAAAGTGCTATTATTTATTAATATGCATTCATATTATTGACTACACGGGATACTTGGGTAGGCCTATAATCATTGGCTGATTTGGGTTCTTTCCATGGCTTTTTACTGGTAGTTTGGAAAGACACTGGCAAGCATCTTGCATATTGGATGCAGTTCTAGTTTTGTTATGCCTCAGTTGTACATTTACATTTATGGCATTTAGCAGATGCTCTTATCCAGAGCGACTTACAAAAGTGCTTTGTCATTTACTTATAGAACACATCCTATCCATTAGGATAGGTTAGAGTCCAATATACCAATGAACTAGGGATCAATGCTGATGCCTAGAAGTACAAAATACATAATCTCTATCTTAGATAAATAAGTGCAATAAACAATAAGTACTAGTTTGTTAGTCAACATCAGTGTAATAAACAATACCCTACAATAAGTACTAGTTTCAGTTAGTCAACATAGGCGCAGGGTCAGTGGTTATTTAAATATTCCACAAATGGATGGGTCTTCAGTCTGCGTTTGAAGACTGCAAGGTGCCCTGCTGTCCGGACAGCAAGCGGAAGTTCATTCCACCATCTAGGAGCCAGGACAGAGAATAGTGTAGATTCTTGTATTCTACGTCACTTGAAGCATGGTATTTCAAGCTGAGCCATACTTGAGGTTCAAAGTACCATTGACATCATGACCGGGCTTTGACCATTGACATCATGGTACTGTAATGGGCAATGGGTCCAACAAAGTAGATTTTGTATATACGTATAATAAAAAAATCTCAAGGACAGGAATTGGTGGCCCTTCGGCAAGCACAGCTTCCCGTGGAATGTTTCCCTTTCTGTGAAGGGTTAGTTACTTGGTTTGCAATTGTTAAGATAAAGTAAGCTAATTAGCTCCTATATTATATTATATTTAACCTGCACACAGGGGAAGACATGCTGCGGCTAATTTAGTGAGTTTCTGGGTAAGTAGAACATGTTCTGCTTGCCAGGTTGCAACCATGGTCATACAGTGGGCAAGGTTGAATGTTTAAATATTTCTTTTATCTTTTCAGGTCTGGTTTGTGTTTTCACCATACCAATAATCTATGAAAAACATCAGGTAACAATACACATTGTAATCTACAATACACAGAGCTTTGGGGCATCACGCCTCCCTCACAGCAGCCTAGTAGTCATTTTTATGGCATGAACAGCTGTAAACACAAAGGCCATATCCATATTTTTCAAACATGCTTTAAAACATGAATGCTGAGCTACTTGTACTTCACATACTGCTATGGTACCTGCTCAAAATTTCCATCAACAGTGATGGAATATTAACAGAAATTCTTGCAAGCTCTTATCCTAAGATGCAAGATCCCCACATTAGATCTTTTTAATTAGACTAGCTGTTAAGACTACGTTACGCAGTGTTCTAATGGTGTTGGAAAGTGGGAAATGCCCACGGGCCTTCTTTTAATTTGCATCTGAACAGCCTATGAAATGGTATTTATCACTGGGAAATGTGGGATTCCAGATGAAACACAAGTTTGAGATTTGACATGTTCTATGACCTTTGACATTGGAGAAAATGGCAAACATGTCTGACTCCTGTGATGAAATGTCGGAGGGAAAAAAAAAACCTGATGCTTTTGTGGAAAGGAGCAGGTACAACTTGGCTTGTTTCACATAACAAAGAAAGAGCAGGATGAGTCTCTTCAAGACCTCCATGCTTTTTGTGTGCTGTGGGTGGATCTGCAGACAAGCACCCGAACAGAGTGAAGTCATATTTACTAGTTAAGCTTTTGGTGTATATATAACCTTCTGATAGGCACTCAAACATGAACATCCTTCAGAGAATGGGAACACTACAGTCAAGCATAATGGTTTCACTGTGTTGCACAGGGGTGTCAGTCACAGGAGTGATTAATGAAATTTAAAACAAGTCAGATTAAATCAAATCAAGCATATTTTATAAAAAATAATTAAAATGCTAATTCAGCATGAAAGCCTTTGCACAAAATGTTTCAATGAGGTTATGGTCATAGAGCAAAATGACTTTCCAGACTAGAATGGAAATGCATAACAGCGAATGTCTGCAGTCTGGGAGATACTACAAAAAGGCCCAGTCGCTTCAGAGTTTAAGTTCACAACCATTTCAACTCTAACTTTTTACTTTCAGTCTTTTATTAACATGAGCTTAGCAAGACCTGTGCAAAAGCTCATTGCTTTTGAAGGCAACTGGGTGACTTGTTTGTTCATTCAGTTTTTCAGGTACATCATTTCCTTTAAGCACCCTGTGCAAATAATTCTCAAATTGATAAGCCCTACTACTGTTACCTACTACTATTACAACTGGTTTTAATTTAATTTAATGGAGAATATTATGCACAAGTTAAGATCTTTTTTTTTAAGTAAGCATTTTTTTTTTTTTTTATCTCATGGTAATTGTGCTTTATTTATGCTTTAATTATTTGTGATTTGTTAGCATTGCCCGTCTGTTTTAACTAATGTAGTGTTGTTGCTTCTGCGTCATCTCCCATAGACACAAATTGACCATTACGTTGCCCTGGTAAACAACCAGATCAAGGACATCGTTGGAAAGTAAGACTGTTTTGTTGCATTTTGCTTAGTGTTAGTTATTTAGGTGACCTGGGAGCCACTTGTGCTTTTAACATGACCATGATTTAGTTAGGTTGTAAATATTTTAAACGCCTTGTCTAATATTTCTGTCATTCCTCTAGAATCCAGGCTAAAATTCCCGGTGCCAAGAAAAAGTCTGAGTGAAGAGTGATTTGTGCTGGAGATGAGTCTGACGTTTAGGCCGCAGAAGCGGCTCTGAGGGTCGGGGTGGGGTACCCTCCTCTACACTGTTCTTTTCATACATCTTTCCCCACTACAGAATCCCTCACACTCTGTGAAAAGCTTGGCCATCTGTCCTCTTTCTCCTTGGCTTTCCTCCTTTTTTCTCCAAAAGGTCGCTGCACATAAGTTTGAGCCACTGCGTATTTATCAAGGCTGGTGTAAACGAGCAGATTAAAAAAATCTTTACTCCGATGTTTGAGTTTCACACCTCCAAGAATGAGATTGTATTCCGTTAATTGTATTTCAGAAATAATTTAAATAGGTTTATCTTTTTTTAATAAGTTTAATGGTACCTTTTGTCGGGGGATGGGGGGGAGAAACTCAGTATCTGTCCTTTTTTGGTATGATTTAGTGTTACTGTGATTGTACCGTTTTATTGATTAACTGTGTAGACTTTCACAAAGCTTCTTGCTTTTTGAAGTGGCTCTTGTGTTGTACTAGCAAAAAGTTGCTCCATAGCACTTCATGCTTCTGAGTATTTCTAAGCAGAATCTGGCAAGATAAGAGCATACATCAAAACATAATTTCACCTCATTGCAGCAATATAGTAAAATCTCTGGAAGAACACGTTTACAGACATTAACTTAAAAAAATAGAAAAGTCATTTATCTGTGGACCCAATACCTGAAGCTGCAAAACTATGTAACATGGAAACTTAAAAGCATTGTTTGTTATGCAAGTAATTGTGAATGATCCTTCATACAATTGTGGTGAACTCCGTGGAATGCATTGTGAAATGTAAACAAACACCAATAAAGCTTCTAGAGGAATGAATTGAGGTATTTTGTGTGTTTCTTGTAGACCACATACAAAAATAGGACACTTTGTGGTGCCGTTTTTGGTATCTCTTCCTTTTCTTACTAGGTAAACATACTCCAAGCCCCATACACACAAACACATATCTGAGAGTAGTGTGGGACGATTGCCCTGTTCAGATGTTACGATACTATAGAATATTCTTAGATTCTTTCTGATAACACTACATTTATTTTCTGTCTTCCTGTAACTGGTAGTGTATTTGTGGAAAGGTAGTCTGATTTATTTGATTGATAACTAGCTCATGAATTTAGATATTGAACATTCATTTTAATAGGGGCTTGTTTACAGATTACAAAAATTTGAGTTAATGTACAGTTCCTGTTGAGGCTTTCTACTGAGATTTTAAAATTGTGCATTACAGTATATAATGTTTTATATAATTATATTGTGTAAAACTATACAGATGCATTTTGTGGGGTATCACAGTAGCAAAATGTTTGGAGTAATTTGTCATATTACCATTCTCAGCATCAGATTCAGAATCAAGCCTCTGATTTGCCACAACCTAAACACCGGGTAGGTTAGAATGGTTCGATATGATTGGTTTATTACACATCTGTGCCATATGATCATGTATTGTAAATAGCAAAGACTATACAACAACCTCATACTTAGAGTATAGTTTGTGCCATGTTAATGCATTCAGGAATAAGATGATTAAATAATACATTTTAAGAAAAAATAATTTTGCACAATCAAAAGTGTTGTTCGATTAAAAACACAACAGACATGTTTAAATTCCATACTCTAAGCAAATAAAATGCATCAGTAATGTACAGGCAAGAAAAATGCAAGATTTTTAGCAAGGTTTTTTAAAATAAAGAAAATCTTGAGCATTTTGACACTGAGCTATTAGGGGTCAGATTGAGACTAAATCTGATGACAGAATTTTGACAAAAATATTACTTAGCCGGTTACTTTTATTATGAAATCTGTGGATGGCTACAGTGCGACAGTAACTTCACTTTCCGCTCACTGGAGTTGAATTTGGACCGTAAACTGCTACACGACAACACGTTAAACATGACCGTCAAAAGTTTAACAGCAGCACTGATTCGGTATTCTTAGACTAGAGAGTCACTCAAGGAAACATCACGCTTCGCCGTTATTGCTTTGATCGCCAGCAAAGCCAGACAACTTGTGTTAGCCACCTAGCTAATGTCCGTAATAGCTAGTCAGCTACTAAATACTATTAGCTAAGATAGATAACGCTAACTCATCAACGGTCAAACAGGAGTCTCCAGATTCTCTCATAACGATTGTACAAATATCGAATATTTTCAGTTAGCGTCGGCAAGATAGATAACAGCTAAGTAGCTAATCATAGCTAACTCGAATTTCCAAACGTCAGGCTCGACGCCAGAGCAGAAGTTACCTAGGTTCGTAGAATCTTCTCATCTTCGGGGTTTGGTTTTTTTATCCGAGGCGACTCTCAGAATGACTGCAGACCTCCAGGCCAAGTATACCAAACTCGCTCAAGAATACTCGAAGGTAAGGCGCCTTTTAAAAGAATAATCCTGATGTGGGGTGGAGCTTTTAATAACCGCCGAAGGATGTTAGCTAGCTAGCCATTTATGTACGGTTTCTTGGAAGAATCTGATCAGTGTGTGGCTATCTAGCCACTTTCTAACCTATTTAATGTATGAACGGTCGATTCATCAGCCGGTACAAGATACCTCATTTAGTTAATTATATGTTCACACATGGATACCTGAAATCTAGCCATCTAGCTAGATTTGTGTGTGGTGCAGAGCTGTCTAGACTGACACACAGTGATAAGTGGTAAAGCGTTTATTCAGCACGCCGGACTTGTCTGAGACACCTGTTATGCTGGACTTGACTTGAAAGCCATTTCAGCTAATTTGGACACGGACCCGCAACTTGGTTTAGGATTATCAGCAACGCCCTGGCGCGTCTCCGTCAAATGTGCTTTTAAATCATTGTCTCAGGTTTTTTTGTTTGTTTTTAAAACAAATGACCACAGCCAGGATGCTGTCGCGTACAGTTAATGGACAACCCCCATAGTTAACATTTAATCTGCAGAGTGCCCACATGCTCAACAGTCACCTGACTGTTGTCATGCATTTCCTTAATGCATGTTACTTCAGTGACAGCTGCCTGCTTCCCGGCCCCCCTCAAACTCGATCTTATTTCCTAATTTTCAGTTGTCCAAGTTTCACTCTTAAACATGCGATTGTGTATGTTCAAACTGACAGCTCAGAGCACAGAACCAAGTTCTGAAGAAGGCTGTGGTGGATGAACAAGCCAATACCAACTCCCTAAAGGTAATTCAGTTACCTCCTAGTTCTACACACACGTGTCTGTATGTGTGTGTGTGTGTGTGTGTGTGTGTGTGTGTGTGTGTGTGTATATATATATATATATATATATATATATATATATATATATATATATATATATATATATATGCATTTTATTTAACCTAGCTGTTGCATATGTTAACCTGTGTTGGGTTCGGTTGCAGGACGATCTGAAGCAGAAGGATCAGAGTCTGCGTAAGGCTGAGCAGGAGATGGATAGCCTGAGCTTCAGGAACCAGCAGCTGGCCAAGAGAGTGGAGCTACTGCAGGAGGAGCTACAGGCCAGTGAGACCAAAGGCAGGAAGAGCAAGGTGAGTCCTGCGGGAACTCGCACGCATTGAAACGGGTTACGTCTGCAGGACGGGGGTGGGCGGCGAGTCCTGCATGTGTGTAGTGCAGTCACTAATACAGCTCATCAGGTGTATGAAGTCTGAGACCAGCTAATTGAGCAAGTGGGATCCGGTATGCTGCTTGCTTGCTTGGAAGACCGCAGCTTCTCTGGCCACAGCAGGTCTATTTTAATGTGTTATTTCTGAAAATATTATAACAGGATATCATTCTTGTATCATTCTTGTATTGCATAGTACATGTGCCTTGTGCTTTTCAGGCATTTCCAGCATAATTCTAACCTTTGTGTTTGTGCTGAAAGGACAGTAGTGACTATTTACAGCATTGCTCAAAACCAAAACACAAGTGACACTAGGCAGTAAACTTCACTCATGAGCTGTTACATTTGGATAGAGATATAAACCCATGTCTCCACTGTGTGTAAGTAGTTTTGCTGGTCCTCTAACAGAATAAAGGAGATTCTCCCTCCCAGCCAAGTTTTCAGACCCAGAGTGTGTTTGACGAAGATCTGCAGAAGAAGATTCAGGAGAATGAAAGGCTTCATATTCAGGTAACGGATGATTAAGGTGCTATATTGTGCATGACCTTCCAAGCTAACACGGCCATTAACATGTTCTATATTGAGGATATAAGCTTCACATGATTCCTCCTTCTCCCACACACACACACACACACACACACCTGGGCTGGAAACATGCGCAGGTTTAGTTGACACTCCCAAACCCCCGTTTTCAGTTCTTCGAGGCAGATGAGCTCCACCGCCAGCAGGAGGCGCAACTGAGAGCCCGGTTAGAGAAGCTTGAGTGGGACACGGAGCAGCACCAGGCTGTGGTAGACAGCCTCACCGCCAAATACACGGACACCATCGAGAGGCTGCAGAATGACAAGGCTCGTCTGGAGGTGAGGCCGATCAACTGTACTGGGAAAAGGGGTTTGCCAAAGGATGTGAGCAGAGGCTCCCTTTGGTTTAAGATGGTCAGCAAGACCAAGTGTTTTTAACTGATGTTACTGAGAACGAGGTTTAATTGGGGGTGTTGTCGGGTTCGTTGTAGATTAAGGTTCAGACACTGGAACGGGAAGCCAAGGACTGCAGACTTAGGACGGAAGAATGGTATGTTATTCATCATATATCTATCTACTGGATTTGCAGTAGACTGTAACATTTGTTTATAAGTTCCAGTGGAATCCTTGGGATTACAACTGACTGCGCAACATTTTCACCAGCCTAAAAAGCACGGGGTCAGCACTATCCTGAATGTTTTCTCCCTGTGTATCTGCAGCCAGCAGCAACTGCGCAAGTACCAGACAGAGCTGAGTAATCAGCTCAAGCACAACAGCAGCGTCATCCAGGAAAAAGTGCCCTTCAATGATACCAGTGAGTACAGCAGCACGTCACGTTCTGACTGGCCAAAATGCTGTCATGGTGGAGGGAGGAGGGGAGTGCGTGTGCAGAGGGAGCGAGAACATTAGTTGCCACAAATCTTCGTCCACCTGCCCTGAGTATAATGCAATGAATCTGTAACATGAAAGCCAATGAAGGAGAAATGGTGCACAGAAATATGATAGTCTCCAGTTAATTATAAAAAGTGCTTTAATGGACAAATTTAAAAAGGAAATATCTGTTTAATTAATGTTCCTGTAAAGCCAAGCCAAAGGTTTAAGCAACATCTGGTGCAAATGATCAAACTGTGTGTACCAGTGCATTTGATTATTCAAACTGATTAACTTAGTTTTAATCAAAACTAAAGACATCTTCAAAAAAACTTGTCAATTACAGCTTTTGAATATGTAATAGAGAACTTTGGCTTAATAGACATTTGTGTAGTTATGAAGGTGTTTTTATTTTTTTCTGAAGAATTTGGTGACTACAACAGCTTGAATGTTCCCCCACACAATAGAAGACATCAGGTAAAGAAGCTTGATCCATACATATATTACATGTAATACACACTCACCACCCTCCTTATTAGAAAAAGCTCTTTCCCTACCACTCACTGGAAGCGTTATTAGGTTTAACTATTTCCCTGGAAGCGCTCAGTTGCGAACTGCAGATCCTCAGCTCACATGTCAGTGCTAGTGCTGCGTTAAGAGTGGTTGATCGTACAGAAACATCCAGCTCCTAGTGGTCCTGTTGTCACTAACCCAACACTGCCACAGGGTGGCTGATGGGTACTATGAATGTCAGAAAGCTGTTGGCTCTAATTACTGTGTACATGAAGTGGGTTGTTGAGATGCCGTTGTTGTGCCTAGCTGAAAGCGCGCGATGCAGTCGGACAGGCTGTGGCCTTCGTGCAGGACCTGGTCTCTGCCCTCCTCCACTTCCACTCGTACACGGAGCAGAGGATCCACATTTACCCCCTGGACTCTTCCATCGAGCCCATCTCCCCCCTCAACCAGAAGGTAACGCAACTGCAGTCGACAGGCTCCAAAGTTTGAGTCTGTACACTGTGGGGGTTTGAGCTGGACTTTTCACTCCCTTCTTTGTGAATTAAGGTTTTTCTTTTCATTTTGAGTCTGTTTGGAGATTTCTTTGTAAACTGAAACATAAGATAGCAAATCCATGATTGGATTGTGAGTCCCCCCTCCTTTTTGAAAAAAATATTTTCAGTTCTCACAATATCTGCATGAGAATGCTGCATATGTGCGCCCCCTAGAGGATGGTTTGTTGCATCTCCATCAGAGCGTCACAGAGGACACGGTCACTGTACTGGTGAGAGCTTCTGATTTTATAAAGAAAATAGGTTTATGATTCTTATACTATGTTCAGGTGTTTTACAACTTGGTGTAGATTATATATATATAGGACTTATTCTTACATCCAGATCAGTACACCTTATATATATATATATGGTGTTTATTTTTGTTGTAAATGTTTAAGCGCATCCAAATTGTTCATATCCTATGACATGACATGTCTGTATTTGTAGGAGACGGTGGGAAAACTGCAGGACTTTTCCAAATCCTTCTTCACTTACACAAGCTTTCTGCAGAAGATCCTCCCATATCAGCTTAAGAGGTAGGTGCAGTTTCCTCATTGTTTTGCTTTATGTATTTCTCTTCATTCTCTTCATTCTTTATGTATTTCTCTTCATTCTCTTCATTCTTTTTTCCTCTCTCACTCTCTTGCCCCCCCCCAGCCTGGAAGAGGAGTGTGATGTGCCTCTCTGCACGGCGTCTCTCAGTGCTAAGAACCGTGAGCTCCAGGCCGATATGAAGCGTGTCACTTCAGTCTTTGAGAAGCTGCAGAGCTACATCAGCCTGCTGGCCTTACCCAGTGAGTCCTGCACTGCTGGTCATACAGCAAATTCAGAGAGAGTGAGAGAGTGAGAGAGAGAGAGAGAGTGTGTGTGTGTGTGTATATGTGTATGTGTATATGTATGTATATATATATATATATATATATATATATATATATATATATATATATATATATATATATATATATATATAGAACAATAGGAGATTGAAATAAACAAACCTGGCTCGATGTGTTCATTTATTGATTGATTTACAAGCCCAGGGCTGTTCATGGAAGACGCCACGTGCGTGTGTTTGTGACAGGTGTGCGTTCGGACGCCATGCCCCAGAGCAGCTCGTGTGCCGTCTTTACCCAGCTGGCTGCCTGCTTACACGGCCTGCATGACGCCACCAGGGGTGAGCCGTCCATCGTGCCCCACCCCCTCCTCACTTTATCATCCCTTCACACAGCAGATACAGTCCCTCTGTATAGAAGGTTGTGGTTGTTGTTGTTGTTGTTGTTGTTGTTGTGTAAACTCGATCTGAGTTGAGTTCATTTGAGTTGAAGAAGGAACTGAGAATGGATGACTGATGAATGAATATAGATTACATTACATGATAACAGCTAGATATGGAGTCCTCCCTCTGTCCAAGCACTGGCATGGAATGAGCCCCTGAAACTCTCAGAACGGAGACCAGTCTGTTTATGACCGCTTCAGTACTCATTTACTGTTTTCTCTTTATCTGTCTTCTGTTCCTTTCTGCCCTGTCTCTTTTTTTTTTTTTTTTTTTTCTTTCTTTCTTTATCAGAGCTCTCCAAGCACTACAGCCAGAAAGTGGTTCTGGAGCAGGAGCTGCCCACCGTTACCCAGAAGCTGCGCACCACGAATGAGTGCTTGCTGTCCTCCCTGGCCTCACTGACCAGCTGCACCAGCAAAGTGAGCCAGCAGGGGGCACTGGACGAGCATCAGTGCATGAGAATGAGCATGGAAGTTATGCAGGCAGACGGCAGTGCGGTGGCGTAATGATGCGTCTCCGAAACAACGTTTAGAAATGATAAGACATGTCTGACACTGTGGGCACTGCCTCATGAGATATAAGGTATTTTTGTTTTGTTTTCAATTAAAAATTTGTGCAGATCGCCACGTTCTTCAATAACAACCTGGACTTCTTCGCTTCGTCGGCCGGCTATGGGCCGCGAGCCGGTGTGGGCAACCTGAACCCGCTGCAGACAGAGACCATGCTCAGAAACAAGAAGCAGGCAGCCGCCTACATCCACACACTCAGGAGGGTCAGTTGGACACAACTCTTAACAGCACGTGATATTTTATAGTGACTGATCTTTTACGTTACATTATTATTTACGGCGTTTAGCTGACACTTTTATCCAAAGCGACTTAGAATTATGACTGAGTACAACTTGAGCAATTGAGGGTTAAGGGTCTTGCTCAGGGGCCCAACAGTGGCAACTTAGCAGTGGTGGGGCTTGAACTAGCAACCTTCCGATTACAAGTCAAGTACCTTAACCACTGAGTTACTACTGCCAATTATTATGCATCATTGTGTAAGGTTAGCTAGTATTCTACCTTATTAAACAAGGGAAAACTGAAGGATTATTTGATTTGTATCTATTTTTGAGTTCCTTGACTGTTCAGAGCTACGCTTGGTAGCCGTGGTGTCGTGGCTGAATGCTGGGCTTTCCCCACGGTTGAAAAGGCTCTCACTGCATGGGCTTTTCCTTTTAGGCACGACCTGTGTCTGTGCCGTATACGGAGGCGCTCTGCAACCGCCGCGTGCTCACCAGCTCCACTGAGAGCAGGCAGGGACTGACGCAGCAGGCATGTGCACTTTTCCCACCTCTTGCGTCTGTTAGGCAGAAAAAAATCGCTTCCCCTTCCGGTTTAATGACGCATGCATTAGTACACCTGTTTAAAAACAAAGGAACAAAACATTTCATTGGTCCTGACCAGGTAGGTTAGCCCTTTCTATTTTTTAGCATTTTCTTCATTGTCAGGATATTTTTTGCTGTTTAAAAAAAAAAAGGGTGCGAGAACAGACAGAGAGTGATGTGGCCCACAGGTGCAGCAGAGTCAGGAGAAGATCGCGCGGCTGGAACAGGAGAAGGAACACTGGCTCCTGGAGGCACAGCTGGGCCGCGTACGGCTGGAGAAGGAGAGCAAGCGCATGGCCCAGCTGGAGGCCCGCCTCTCTGCCCACCTGTCGGAGGACGCCCCCCGGCCAAGCCCCCAGGACGGCCTGCTCGACCTCGTGCAGCCCGCCGACCCGGAAACGGAAGAGAGGACAGGCAGCGAGGTGTCTCAGAGCACCAGTATGGTTAGTGCAGTTCAAAGAGGGGTTTTTTTGTTTTGTTTTTTCCTTTCTTGAGCAAAGTGGAGTTTTATTCAAAGGTGCTGAGACAACCTTACAGAAAACCTCTCCACATAATGTTTGGGGAGGCCTAAATGAGTGTTTTATGTTTACTGAGTAAATCTTTTTTTTTTTTTGTTAAATATATGTATTTTGTATTTAATGTATGTATATGTGTTTAGCTAAATATGAGTATTATGTACCTCTGCATTATGTCAAGAGGGCAGTCATACTGACATGCGGAGGTATAGAGCAGATAAATGTGCTCTGCATTTAGAGCTCGTGTTTATTACTGTCTTAATTATCTGCAGATGTGATTCTATAATTAATTTTTTCCCCATCAGATTGGAATGCTAACCACAATTCCTACCAGTGAGAGTGTAAGTATCAAAAACATGGAATATAAAATGAGTATATTGTGTTAGAATTTGTGTGTGTGTGTGTAAGTTTTTATAGTGTTAAAAAATGTTTTAAATGCAGTGGTTCACATTTGTAACTAAGGAGTCATGTAATCCTTCAGAAGGCTGGTAGTTCTAAGTGATCTATCTTTCACCTCATTCAAGGGTTAGATGATGGAGAGTACTCTCTCGGAGAGATTTTAAATATGATAATGTATTTAATCACATGGTTAGCAGTCTCCTCTGACCATGTTAAGACTCCTTTGGCTGTTCATTTGCGGCTTCAAAGAGTTGATTGTAAGACCCCTGATGTTTCCAGGAGAGTCCCATGTCCTGCACCTTCTCAGCCGGGCATTAGCTGACTTAAAGGCACACTGCACAGACTGGACAGTACTAAATGACAAAAATGGGTTTAAAAAGACATCCATGCTATCTTTGTTTTACTAGTAAGCGTGTATACTATTCGGTAATTAGTAATTATTCATAATTATTCATTATTGCTGTGATGCAATGTGTGAATTCCTTTCAGTAATACACGATCAATAAAACTGACTGAAATTATTTTTCATTTTAAGATGAAAAATTACTTGGTCTTCTTTGACCACAAAACAATGTGGGATTATCATGTTACTAAACTCAACAGGTTCATGGTATGGGTCAGTGCATGCACATTGGATCAACAGGATCATTGTAGCCTTTAGAATTGATGTATTGGCCAGAATCGATGCATCATTCTTCCAATAGTTCCTAGTGAGGCGTGCGTCTGCCCTGCAGGTTGGAGATGAGGAGTCTCGGGAGCACCTGATCAAGACCCATTACATGACCCGAGTGGCTGAGCTCACCACCCAGCTCCAGATGTCCGACAGCAAGGCCGTGAACTTCCATGCCGAGGTGAGCCCAGCCTGGACTTCCCCACCCACTTTCCTCTGGATCACCACTCATACTACGGGAAGGGATTACAATCAGGACATCTGGAGTTTGGGATTAGAGATTGGATGTAATATGTTGTGCACATCCATGAAAACGAGGTGTAATTTTCTGGTGGTTTACTGCTCGTTGACTTCGTCTGCATAATTTTATGCAAAATCCCATGCATCATATTTTCCAAAATGACCCAAAATCAGTGATGTCAAGATTCAGGGAGAACTGCTGATTGACTGACCAATCACAGACCTTTTTCTTTCAGTCTGGATCTCTGAACCAATCACAGGTCAGTCACAGATGTCACTGAAGCGCTTCAAAGACACACGTACATGACGCATGTCTTTCCTTAAATCAGGGCTCCTGTTACAAAGTCTTGATCTGCTTCTTACGCTATAGTCAGTATTATGCTAGCGTTTATGAGGATGTTCTCTGGACAGCATGTCCATCTTATCAATTCTGAACAGAAAGAGAAGACAGTAAATATTCCTTTGCAGGTGTCTGTGGTTCTTTAATGGCAACCTAAAGACCTCTACATCATTGTTTTCAGTCCTGCTTTTGTTCTGAAGGAAACAAAGAGCCGCACTGAATAGGAAGCATGTCTGGTTTGCTGAGGAGATCCTTTTTCGCAAATATTTCACATTTAGCCTAGGTCTCATCCTCTTTTCAAAGCTGAGTGGACAGAGGCCATTAATAGGTTGACATTGTGAGTTCATTCAGACATTGTGATCTGCTTCCTTATAGCTTTGATTACGCAAATTCTTTGCCTTGTGTGATTTGCTTTCTCCTGTAGTGCCGGGCACTTGCTAAACGTCTCGCCATAGCAGAGAAAACTCGCGAAACTCTGACTGAGGATATGAAGCAAGCCAATCAGAACGTTACACGACTGCAGGTAATCTGTCCCATCCAAGAGGAACATTGTCCAACACAGGTTTCATCCACTCACAGAGAAGTACAGCTAGAGAGGCGGGTCCTTGGAAATGCATGTAGCCAAATCCATCTAAAAGGGTTGCGAGAAAAGTGGCAGAACATCTCAGTCTGGGATGTTTCACACAGAACGTGCAAGTGTCCCTGACCCAGCATAATTAATAGCGCACTAGCACCCCTGGTTGGGTAGCTTTAAAAGATGAATCTGGATCTGAGATTTTTGATCCCATTACTACTGCTTTCAGAAAGTAAATAAAGGTTAGCACGACCCTCGAGCATCTGTTAAACTGGAGCTTGCTGATGTTGTGACAGTTTCATGTAGGTAAAACTGCTAAGTGTAAACCACGTCTTTGACCTGTTGGCCAGGATGAACTGAGCACGACCAAAAGGAGCTATGAAGACCAGCTGAGCATGATGAGCGACCATCTGTGCAGCATGAATGACACCCTCAGCAAACAGCGAGAGGAGATCGACACGCTCAAACTTGGGAACAAGGTCGGCGCTTCACGTTATAGCCGTTACTGGCTCTGTTCGTTTAAAGCCGCTGTAGATGATGATTTGAAATGTATTTAAACACACATATGTGGTGATTGCGTTTGTCATTGTATCATAATTGCATTTAATAATAATACTACTGCCCTCCTGTTCTAACTTGATTTTTAGTGTTTTTTTTATATGTGCACCTTGTCTGTTGGTTGTTTATTATCAGTATGCATTTTTGTACTAGGCTTTGAAGGTTAGGTCCCTTGTGTGAATGGTTGTGTTTTCTGTTTGATGTGAACACCAGTATTTCCTGGCTGCCAGTAAAAAGGTTGAGGAATGTTTGATAGAAATGGTCATTTTTCTCCAGGTGTTGGAATATGGCATATGGTACCTTTGTTTAAGTTCCTGTGTTTCCTTCACTTTTATATAGGTTGTGCATGCACAAAAACCCAGGAAAGTCCATGTAATGAGTCAAAATGAATTCATCTTGTGGATTTGTAGGCAAATGCTGTGCATTCAGGAACATATTTGTTCACAACACTTCACCTGCTTCCTAAAACTCTTATAGGTAGAATTAAATTTTCAGTAAAATGCTATAACTTCATCTGTTAGTTTGATTGATTGAAGACATCTTCCTGTGTGTACTCCATATAGGGTAACTCTAAGAAGAACAAGGGCCGGTAGTGGTCAGCACCAGGATGAGTGGAGGAGAGTCAAGCTGGAATGAACACATTATATATATATATACACACACACACAGCACCTGAACAACAGAGACACATGGCATTCAACTTATTGCTGGACAAACTTACCACATTTCCATGAAGACGGAGAGTGTTAGTGAAGGGCTTACTTCTGTGTGCTGGGGAGATGCTTCTTCATTTCCTGGGTCAGAACAGTTTGAAGATATTGATGCTTCTCGTGTGTGTGATGTGAACATGCACGTTATTACTCTTATGAATACCCATATGACGTGCTGTGGGCCTGTGTAATATTGACTGTGTTTGTAGATTTGGGGTTTTTTTGTTTTTAAGTGTTGAGTGAATGATTTTGTCTACCTATGAGTACATGTGTGTGACCTGATTTTGAGTGGAAAGGAGAAACCTCAGCTTTTCTTTTCGCCCAGGCAGAGACATTTACCAACTAGGGAGCAGAGTCCGCCTCAGACTCGACGACTGTGTGAGACAAGCACTCTGCCATATTGTGATTATATTGTGACATACTGCTGTTATAGTACAACTTCAGATGTGATGGTGGCATCTTTGAACATTTCCTATTAACATTTCAGTGCGACGTGGCTAAGCATAGGAGGTGCGTTCAAGTAGCATATCTGTTGCCCTGAATTTGTCCGTCGTTTACATACAGCCATTTCTGGTCTGTGTGAAAATTTCAGGACTGTGTGAAACGGAGAAATCTGTGTTACTAGGATGCACCCCAGGCTGCATGTAGAGGAAAAAAAACATTTTGCATACTGCTCATAGCATTGTCTGTTGTTTGATCTCTCAGAATGTTTATCAGAAACAGATGATGTTTATCAGTGTGCTTACTTCAAGAATTGTGATTGGTGGAATGCTCATACAGCGTTTTGGAGTAGGTTGACAACTCGTTGCATTAATGATTAAAAGCAAATGATGTGCTATGCAGCTCCAGTGAGTGAGGTAACACAAGGACACCCATTAACCTCATCGAAACACATTAATCCAGTGCATAAGACTACTATATATATATATATATATATATATATATATATATATATATATATATATATATATATATATATATATATATATATATATATATATATATATAATCTCAGCTGTACTGATTACTTAAGCATGTATACAGAGGAAAATTCAGTGATGTAGAGAGCATAAGATGAAGGTCATTATGGTTTTGTTGTAGTTGTTGGATTGTTTTTATATATATATATATATATATATATATATATATATATATATATATATATATGCACAGTGAACTGATCCTTCTGCATAAGTGAGTTATACGTTGAAGGCATGAGGGTTGATGTGAATATACATATAATTCATATCATGTTTGAGTTATGTCTGTGTACTGTGTTTTTTGTTTCTTTGTTAAGGAACTATACTACCAATGATGAGTTTAAAAATGTGTTTCTTTGGACCAATGAACTCAGTTACAGATGGTTAATGTCAGCCAAAACACCCATAATAGACAAAATGGCACAGGGATGCCCTGTCTGTAAAGAACTGCTCATGGACTTGAAGAATGAAGAGTGTGTCCACTTAATCCTGTCCAGTTACTGCCCATATATGAAAACGGTGTACGTAAAGCAAACTAAACATGACATACTTGTGAAATAAATAACTTGGAAAAGTATGTGAGTTGCATCCTGGAGTTTCATTTCATGTAACTTTCAGTGATACTTCCTTTTAGATGAAAAGTTATCCCATCCGTTTCTGTGACCTGTTTGACTGAACGGTACTATAAGAACTTTCTCACAAGTATTTGGTGTTTAGTTAACTGCCTTCCTAGTTGTATTACCAACATTCAATATCAAATATTTATTTAGTCCACCCGTAACGTTGGTTTCAAAGATACCACAGGTTTTACATTGTTGACTTTGATTTTGGTAAGCCACTCATATTATTAGGCTAAAGGTTTGAGAACCATGAATGTGAAGATTTAAAGATACTTATCCAGTTTGACAAATAGCGCTACTGCTTTTATTAAGGATATTTTTACTGATTTGTTACGTGAAAAATAAAGTATGCCATTTGTAATATAAAAGTGGTGGTATACGTGATATTAAAAAGAATCACAAATGTATGTATTGCATATGAATGTTTGCTCTTAATGGTCTGTATGCATAACTTCCACTGCTCGTAATTAGCATAATGCACTAAATCCCACCCTTCTAATGATCATATTACTATAAATATGAAAATATTTATAAATATAAAAGATATAGTTTCTTTGCTATGGCTTGGTGTTAACACATCTTTACCTCTGGTGTGGAGAATAAGTAGTAGGTTATGAGCATCGACTTAGCTCTTGGCCACAATTATGAATTGTCACTCTTAAAGAGATTAAAACCAATCAATATAATGTTTATAATAACCAAGCAATCTTTACAAGTCAAGTATTATTTATTCTACCTGTTTTACATACCTGTTATGCATTGGTTCACACATGAAGTTACCGTAAACATGAAGACTATTGCTGCCACACTTGTAGATTGACTGTTTTGTAAGACTTTAGACCAGCTGTTCCCAAATTTTCTCTTCCTTCTTCATTCTCTGCCCACTATGGGTGTGGCCCTGAAGATGTCAGCGGTAGATGAGCTGGTGTCTCGGGCCTTTAAAAAGAGGAGGAGCCCTTCACAAGAGGCCTTTGTAAAAGCAGTTGCACAAGACCTTAATTCTCTTAATTCTCTTTTTTTGTTTTGTTTTTTTAACCATTATGATCATTTGATTTGTGTGTTTTATAGAGCTTCAAATAGTGAAATATAGTGAACACAAATAGACATTTAATAGGATTTTGCCATCTCATAACTCCAAGTTCCTATAGTAAAAACACTTCATCATATTCTGAATATGTTGGAAAGTGTTCTCCAAGAATATGGAGGAGTGAATTGATTTGTCCTTTAGAATTGTATTGTAATTATATATAACTTTTCTTTGCTTCATTATAAGTGTGTGAGTATTCCTATGTTATTCATTAACTTAGGTACCATGATTTACTGGAGGTAGGTCAAATAAAAAGATAATTGCATGCTTGTATTAGGTAAGGAAGGTTTTGTCTTAGGTAAGGCTTGTATTAGGTAAGGAAGTTATCACTATGATTGAGACAATACATCTTTTACATGAGGATGGATTTTATCAAAGCTTATATGGATCTGCATGCCTTGCATTGGACACTTATGCTTCACTAAATACAAGCAGTTCATTTTTGTTTTAAATGTTGATGTTCCACCTGCTCCATCAGACCCTCTGCTGTGACATTATGTCCATCTGGTGTACATCAGTAAGCACAACCTAGAACAACTTGTCTTAACCACTTGTAATCTAACCATTACCTTTAACAATATTTTTATAATGTTGGTCTTCTATAGTTTCCATCACCTGGTGCTTAACTGAAATCAGCTCCAGTGTTTCATGTTGATGTCTTTCATTTTTTATACATAGTCATGTATATATTTGTGACATGCTACATTTGTTACTGTTGTTACTTTAACAAGGAAAATCACTCAAAATGAATATAAGTATACAGTCAGTGAAATGAGTAACATTCTCCTTTTATTATATTTTTAAAAATGTTAAGTCTTAACTCAGTGTTGGTCTTTTAGCAAATGTTTTTTTTAAAACGGCGATACCAGAGAAAAATAGAAAAGTAAATAGAGGAAGATGGAGGGATGATAAATGATGGGGTAGCAAATTTAAAGCCCCATCATGGATTTATTTAGTTTACTTTACTGAAATTTTGAAGTAAAATGGTCCATACGGTCCATATATGGCATCTAAGCAGCAAAAATGACCCCCATTCTGAAATTAGATTGTCTGATGTCACAAGCACACTGTATTTGCATATCTCTACCTGATCAGCCTATAGCAGTTTAGCACAGCCACTTAAAGCGCCTTTCTCGGGCATTTCAGCTCCGAGTACTTTTTGAATGAAGCACAATACAGGGCAGCCAATCATAAAGGAGCTCATTTATCTTACATCCGTCGTAAAGGTGCAGCAGCAACAGGTGCCTGTTAAATTCCGAGCGATATATAGAGGTTGGAAACTGGCTGTGTAAAAAGGAATTGTGACTTAAGTGTAATATTTAATAAATGTATGTGGACATAAAGGGAAAATATTTTTTTAAGTATGGTGATTGTATCTTAAAAGCTGTAGGAAATGTTACATTCAGAATGTTTGAGACAAAAAAAAAAGAAATAATTACTATCCATGGTATAATTAACTGTGTTGCAGACAACATAGGCAGGGATTGGACTGAAAAATGTTAGAGTATTCTTAATGCTCTTTAATGCTGTTATCAGAGGTCATGCAGCCATATACTCCCTAGCAAGTACGGTTTCTGCTTCTAACACTTTGGCCACCTGCAGACGCAAGTACCGTGTTGCGCAATATTTAATTACGTCTACTTGAAATGCATAGTTCATGGCATTATGAGTATTTATGGAAAACAAGTGTTAGGACTGCTCTGCTCCATTGCAGGCTCTCACTCTAGCAAATGTGGCTTTCACTGTCTCACCTCCTCAGTTGAGCCACATCATGTTATGTGAGTGCCGGTATGTCGTACGTAATACATGCTTGTCTATGTCTAGAGAGTCCGTGTCCTGCTCCACACCCTACGGTGCTCGGGCCACCACGTTACATATACAAATTTTACTGTTTCAGAACATTTTAGTACATCAAGCTTTTAGATGCAACTCCTGGAAACTGAGTAAAGACATCTGACCTGGGTGGAGAATAATGCTACTGGCTTTCATTGTGTAAAAAAACAAGAGGTTTTTTGCTTTTCTAAAAGATTGTTCCTTTGGCAACTCCTGTTCTCAGCCTGGAGAGCAGAATGAATTTACATGACATGGTCTCTCCACATGGCTGGATGCGTTTGTCTGTCCTTGTATGTGGAACTAAACAGAAGTGATTGTGTGCAGATGCTCCACAACTCCACACAAAACCACAGTTAGAGAGCTTGTCATGCTAAGCTCATGTTATAAATGTTTTTCCGCAGCTGTTAAAGATGATTAACCACACTGTCTAGAGCAAAAGCCCACTGCAGGAAAGCACAGTTTCATTTCTGCATAACTGTGTGCACTGTTGAAATGAACCTCAGCAATAATGTGTAAGTAAAAACAGTTTGTATAAAACAGTGAACATGGAACCTTGTGTGTCTCTAGAAAATATAAAAACAAGAAAATTACAGTTCATATAACGTTTAGCTGGAAAAACTTCATGCCTTTGTTACCCTGATTTCCTACCTGTAAAAATGAAGAAAGGTCCCTACTTCAAATTTACAAATATCTAAATACATCACATAAACAGTACGTAATTATTACAGACCTATTCGGCTAATCTCTGTATCCCTAATCATGTGACCATTGTCGGTGGATGGGATGCCCATTTGAGTCTTGGTTCGTCTCCAGGTTTCTTCCTCGTGCTCTAGGGAGTTTTTTCTCGCCACTGTCGCCCTTGGCTCGCTCACTGTGGGCTTGGACTCGGACATTTGTAAAGCTGCTTTGTGACATCCATTGTAAAAAGCCTTATATAAATAATTTGATTATTAATCTCAATACTTTATGTATAATGCACTGTTTTTACTAATCATATTTTAATTCAGGTTTTATCGCTTCAATTTCTTTTTATTTCTTTAGTTTTCTATTTAAATTAACAAACTTTATGTGAATAAACTGTATTTGAACGATTTATTTATTTGTTTTGGCAAAGACCTTCCCAAAGTGATGGATCTTGGGACATAATAGGTTGTATTCTTCTTCTATATCGTATGTGAAGCACTTTGAATTGTCACTGTGTAGGAACAGGACTATACAAGTAAACTTGCCTTGCATATCAAGTGACACATAAGGAACACTCCCCACTTCTTTGCTTTCTTGGCCCTTCACAGTCATGTAAGTTTGGGTGCTGCATTTCTGGGTTAGCTGTTTCCACGAACTTGTACTTACAGGGGTAAAAGCGCAGCCACGTGCCTGTTGCTAGCAGAAATAGGCACGGCACGTGCTGCTGTGCTGTGACCCAGTCTCTGTGGAGATGCAAGGGGTAACTTAAATTTATATAGTTGTGAAATCCCTGCAAAATGGGTTCAGCGCCACCTGTTGGTCAGCAACTCTCCAGCCCCCTGTAACGCAACAAGTAAGGCCAGACGCTCGCAGATATAGATAGATAGGTTTATTTTGTTCCAACTTTATAATGGGTGAACAAGCCAGGGTCAAAACCAAGAAAGCCAATACAGGGGTAATCCAAATCATGTAGGTAAACAGTCCGAGCCCAATAACCAAAGAGCAAAAAACTAATCTGGCAAACAATACAAAAGAGGTAGGCAAAAATCAGTTTAATAAATGTATGCTTTATTCTCACCACGTTGTCTGTCTTGATATCATTCAGGTTCTGGTTGTTGCCAGTATCTTAAATGAAATCATGGTTATTTAAATGATTCCAGTGTTAAAGGTGACAATGAAGTTGAGACTGATTTAATTAATGAGACATAATTAATAATTGATGCATAGTAAATCATCTGTGTTGTAAAGAATTGGTAGGTAAATGCCTACAGGGGTACTGGGGCTGTCACCTGGTCTCTGTGGAAATGCAAGCTTGACCCTTGTGTGCACATGACCTTCCTGCAGAATCTCACTCCAATAACCGGGTCCTTTTTCCCCACCAGAGACCCACCTGCCCCAATGGAGCCACCATGCTGACCACACACACTTTAGGCTCCTAGCTAACCATGAGTTACAGGCATTCAGATTACAGCAAAAAGTACACAAAGTGTAGTCTGTGTTCCAGACTAGAAGTATGGCTGGCATACCCATGTCCTAAAGTTTGTGACAGTAACAGTGTTTTCCACGTGTAATTACTCGTTGGGTGTAAGAACACATAGTATTTATTATAAGTTTGTTTTGAATTAAAGGGTTTCAGGGGGCTAGGGGCAGATAAAAGAGGCAAACAGGTGTAATCAGACATAAGATCAAAACCAGAGTACAAGGTAAGTGTACTAAAGACCAGCTTGGTTACATTATGGGTAGTGCAGGCAAAGCTTCACAAAGCCACCTACAAACAGAGGGGTTTAGATACAGAGACACATTAGGGAGAACTACTCAGAGGTGAAACCAACATACAGGGGATTGGCAATACACAGGATTATGGGGAACGTAGTCTTTGGGAGGCAGGTTGAGGGCTTCGGCTGTTAAACATCTAATACAAGACAATGAGTATCAGTAAACACACCTGAAGCTACTACT
>NC_137501.1:29169665-29307165 GCF_041902795.1 Electrophorus electricus | reverse complement strand
AACTGACCAGAGCAGCCTTCATGTGCTGCTGTTGTTTTGCCTTTGGCTTTTCGTTTGTTCTTGTCTTTACTGTTTTGATTTTTTTTGTTTTTTTCACTTCTTCTTCTTCTATATTCTGTGGGATTACACAGGCGGAAAACTGTATTTACTGCTCTTAACCTTAAACGTTTGTGTAAGTGAGTTTTTCCCTTTTGACGGACGTATTAGCTGGCATGAGGTAGTGTGTTCCACGCCGTGGTTTGGCTGTTCCGGTGGGGTGCCACTGTGGTTGGATACGTAGGGATTGTTCTCGTATGGTAGTAGAGAAAGTCTTTACTGAGAGTCTTTACTGGTGTTGGATCATTTCTCTTTTATAGATTGTTGTGCATGTGTATGTATCGAGTGGAGTAGTGGTGAATCTGATTTTTCTCCTCTGGTGAAGGTCTCTAACCGGTGGCTCCAGGCGTTTTCAGGTTGTTCAGGTGTGGACTGTATTGATTGACAGCCAGTAAGCCCGATACGCTGTGGAACTCTGACATGGATCCTCATATTGTGATGTTGTGCAATGCCTGGCCAAAAAAAGTCACCACCTGGATTTAACTAAGCAAATAGGTAAGAGCCTCCCATTGGATAATTACTGCATGGGTGATTGTTTCAGCTGGAAACAAGTTATTTAAGCCTAACTGATGCAGTGAGGAGCTTCTCATTTGCTAAACAACCATGTCAAAAGACACATCCTGTGGTCATGGAAAAGATTTTAATCTGTTTCAGAAGAGTCAAATTATTGGCAAGCAGAGAAAACGTCTAAGGAGATTGCTGAAACTACTAAAGTTGGATTAAGAACTGTCCAATGCATTATTATAAAGTTGAAAGACAGTGGGGAAACATTTGAAAAAAAATCTTGAATGATTGTGATCGGCCATCATTTAAATGTGTGGTGAAATCAAATCGTAGAAAAACAGTAGAACTCGGGGATATATTTAATAGTGAACATAAGAGCATTTCCACATGCACAATGTGAAGGGAACTCAAAGGATTGGGACTAAACGGCTGTGTAGCCTTAGTCACGTTGAGTCCAGATTTACCCTGTTCTAGAGTGATGGGTGCATCAGGGTAAGAAGAGAGGTGGCTGAAGTGTTGCACCCATCATGCCTAGTGCCTACCGTACAAGCCTGTGGGGGCAGTGCTATGATCTGGGGTTGCTGCAGTTGGTCAGGTCTAGGTTCAGCAATGTTAAGTGCCCAAAGAATGAGGTCAGATGACTACCTGAATATACTGAATGATCAGGTTATTCCATCAATGGATTTTTTCTTTCCTGATGGCACGGGCATATTCCAAGATGACAATGCCAGGATTCATTGGGCTCAAATTGTGAGAGTGGTTCAGGGAGCATGAGACATCATTTTCACATGACACATGGATTGGCCACCACAGAGTCCAGACCTGAACCCCAGTGGGAATCTTTGGGATGTGCTGGAAAAGACTTTACGCAGTGGTCCAAATCTCCTATCATCAGTACGAGAACTTGGGGGAAATAATAATGCAACTCTGGACAAAAATAAATGTTGTGACATTGCAGAAGCTTGTGGAAATGATGCCACAATGAATGTGTGCCATAATCAAAGTTAAAGGCGGTCCAACGAAATATTAGTGTGTGACCTTCTTTTTGGCCAGGCAGTGTATAAACTCCTGTTTTGTTTTGTTTTTTTGTTTGTTTTTGTTTTTTTTGTCGTCTTTTTGAAATTGAATGTAATTGAAGAAAGCAAATATCTTATATATCCAAGCTGAAGTATATCTCTTTTCACATTTGTTCTTGGGAATTTATTTGGGAGCTGTCCTCTGGGTTAATTTTGTGATTATTTGGTGTAGCAAAATTAAACCCCTGGGAAAGAAATACAAGTCTGTCCTTGGGTGCAAGACCCCTAGGTTGTGAAGTCAATCTACTTATTGGTCATGGCAAGTTAAAATTGTCATCATTACATTTGCATAAATCGATGCTTTTTAAAAAAAAATTCGCAGTACTGAAGCACATTTGTCATAGAGAGTCAGCAAGGTCAGTCAGTGCTGATGCTGAAAATTGAGTTTCTGTTCTTGTGCTTTTAGCTTTAAGTGCATTTCATGCAATAGACCCTGAGATTCTTAGTAACTATCTCAAATTGGTTTGGCCTTTCTGGAACTGTCATAAAGTGGTTTGATAAACATCATGTTAAAAGCCCATCAAACTAGCTGACTGTCACTTCAGTGAATGATGCACTTTATGGTGTTCATCGGGGTTGTTGTCTTGAGCCTGCTTCGTTTTTACCCTGTAAATGCTTCCATTGGGTCACGTTATTAAAAAGCCTGGAGTCAGTTGTTACAGCTACATCGATGATGCACAATTGTTAGTCTAGCGCAAAATGACATGTGCTTTAAATAAACAGACAACTGGTTTGACCAGTATCATTCATTAGATGAATAGTGTGGGGGTTTTTAATAAATGAAGAAAAATTCTTGTATCTGGAAATAAAGCAGAGCAAACAAAAGTTTTAAACAAGTTTTTAAATTTGTCTTAAAACTACCTTAATCTTTGCAAGCGCATTTTTGTCATTTAACAAATATCACGTTAGATCTTTTTCTCAAACTACTGTGTCACGGAAGGTGCGCCTCTCACTGTCACGTGGTACGGCAGTGGGCGTTAATTGTTTGTCTCGTTTGTAACCACACCTGTGATGTTTAGCACACACCTGCACCTGGTTAAGTCTTATCTTGTCTGTATTTAAACCGCTGTAGGCGGGTGCTTGGTTGTTGGTCATTGCCTCTGTTCCTTACCTTGATTGTGCCATTTGTTCAGTATTGGTGTTCACTGTTTGTTGTGTGAGTGCCTCCTTTTATATGTTAATAAATGTTTGTCAAACGTCGAGGGAGTCTGTGCGTCCTGCTCCGCGTCCTGCGGCACTCGGGCCCTCACACTGAGACGCTAAACCATGTGTTTATTTGTTCACTGCTGGATTACCGTAATACATCGTTGGATTCTCTAAAACTAAAATTGACCACAGATTTCAGGTCCTTCAGAACACTGCAGCCAGAGTACGAACACACACACACACACACACACACACACACACACACACACACACACACACAAATAAAAAACATATACCAGATGTTAACTGCTTCATTACACTCACTGCTTTTCTCATTTAGAATTGATTTCAAAATTATTTTACTGGTTTTGAAATCTTTTAATAGATTAGCACCTACACACATCTCACAAAACCTGACAGAATATGTTCCAAATGGTGCTTTGGGACTATTAAGTGCTGCTGGTCTGAATATTAGCAAGATGAAGCACAAAGCCTACTAAAGCTAGGCTTCATCTGTTACTTTTTTAAATGTTACTTTTGTTACTATTTTCAAAAACACCTTTATTTTTTTATTTGCTACATGCAGTTTATTCTATTTTAATGTTTCTTATTTTTATAGATTTTTTAAATTAAGCACTTTTAATTGTCTTTGAGCTACATTTTAATGTGTGGAAGGTGTTTTATAAAGGTATAGTTTGTAGATATTATCATACAGGCTCTTGACTGGGAGAGTGGTTGTTTTCTTTCTTTTTTTTTCGGTACTCCGGTACATATACAAGTTTTATTGTTTTAGAACATCTTGTATTTAGTAATTTAGAAGGATATATGTTCTATAATCTCCATCATACACACAAAAAAATCAAGCCATTTAACTCACCCCTTACACAAAGCAGGAAAACTAGAGTAGATGTGACCATTGTCATTCTAATACGAGTAACTTTACTGTGAAAGGATTGAGTGTACATCAAGCTTTTAGATGCAACTACCGGAAACTGAGTAAAGACGTCTGACCTGGGTGGAGAATAAAGCTACTGGCTTTCACTGTGTAAGAGAGCAAGAGGTTTTTCGCTTTTCTAAAAGATTGTTGCTGTGTCAACTCCTGTTCTCAGCCTGAAGAGCACTTTGAATTCGCTTGGGAATGGTGTCTCCACATGGCTGGATGCGTTTTCGTCTGTCCCTGTATGTGGAACTACGCAGACATTGTGTGCATAGATGCTGCACAACTCGACACAATACCACAGTTAGAGAGCTTGTCATGCTAAGCTCATGTTATAAATGTTTTTTGAAGCTGTTAAAGATCAACCCCACTATCTAGAGACAAAATCGAACCCTGCGGTGTCTGTGTAGTCTGAAACGGAACAGGAAAGCACGTAGTTTCATTTCTGTAGAATTGTGTCCACTGTTGAAATGAACCTCAGTAATATGAGTGAGGTGTGTATGAGTAACAGTGAACATGGTACCTTGATGTTCTGTGTGTCTCTCAAAACAAAATTATAGTTCATATCTTAATTTCATAGTGGTGCAAACAGAAGATGTAAACAGGCAGATTTAATGGGAATAAAACAGACCAGAGTCTTAAATATGAGATTAAAATGGTTTTTCCGTTTTCATAAGAGAAATAAATGTCCCTACTTCAAATGTACAAATATCTACACAAATCACAAAAACTTATTCGGTTAACCTCTATGTCCCTAATAAGGCAAAGGATCATAACAGGAATATATTTTATTCTTTTATTTTCTCACTTTTTTCAATGTGCTTTCTAAATATTAATATTATATCTTAAAATCAGCACTACAGTATCAGCCACAAGTGCGGCAATGTGCAAAATCCCTTGTGTAACACTTCAGACTGGTGCTGGGCTGTTGGCTATACCGTCTTTGGCCACCAGAGGGAGGCACAGAACCAACTCACAATATTCAAAGGCATTTAGCCACACTTGTCATCCAGCCTATTAAGACTATATCCAGCCTATATCTGCATGCAGTTAATTGCGGCTGTGAGACAGCAAACAATACTTGAGCTAATTCAGAAGTCTAGATTCAACGACAAAGATGAAGGTCCAGAAAACCAAAATAACCAGGAGCAAGGTGAAACTACAGTACATGCAATACAAGGAAAACCCTCAGAAATGCTCAACTAGTATGGCAAGACTTAGTGGAGCCAAAGAGGGTTGTACATGCACACAAAGGCAGGAAGATTAGCTGGATATGGGAGACTTAACAATAGAATGAAGTCTGTTCAGTGGTTAAGAGCTGGCTAGCCTGATGTAGCAGATTGTAAAAGTGAGAAATAAAATCAAAACTGAACACTTGTTAGAACCACATGAGAATTTTTAACCCAAGATAATTTGTTATACTTGCTTATAATGAGTCAAACATGGGAAGGCGTAAGTTTATGAGCTTAGCGTTTTTGTTTCAGGTTTTATAACTGTCTGTTAACACTCTATAAAACAAACTTTTCCCTGTACATCAAAACCAGACCTAGAGAAACCCATCCACACTCTTATCTCCAGCAAGGTGATTACTGTAATGGTCTCCTAACGGGACTCCCAGAAAAGGCACTCAAACAGCTTCGATTGATTCAAAATATAGCAGCTAGAGTTCTCACTAGGATCAAAAGACCTCACACCCCCCCCCCTAATTCTTAAGTCCTTACACTGGCTACCAGTATACCATAGAGTTGACTTTAAGGTATTACTGGTCTATGAATCACTTAATATGGTAGGACCAGCGTATCTGGGCGTAATGAGCCAGGAAGAACTCTCAGATCATTAGGAACTAGTCAGGAAGTCCTGCCCAAGGTACAGACTAAGCATGGAGAGGCAGCGTTTAACCACTATGCTGTTTATAAATGGAACCATCTGTCAGAGGATATTAGACGGGCCCCTCCACTAGATGTGTTTAAATCCAAATTTAAAACGACCCTGTTTGGTGAGGCTTTCCGCTCAGGTTAAACAGTTATTTCAGCTCCTTTTTGAAGTGATAGATCACAGGATGTAATAAGCATCACAATTTAGTTATTTAATCATCATTTAATGCATAAACTTTGCCCCTCCGGGTCCTCCTGTGCACTTATTACTTGTTACTGATGCCTGTTTAGGCCCCAATCGCTTAGGGGTTAGGGTTAGATGACACTTGAAGCCCCGTTAAGTATTGTATAAGTATTTATGCATTTTCCCTTCATGACATGTTTGACTGGTTTCACTAGTATTAATATACCTATTAGCATGATGATCAGTGTTTTTTCCTTTTGTTTTATTGGTCTCCAAATGATTCTTGTTAATCTCCCGTTAGATATCACTCTTCCTGGATATCACTTTGGCCGTTTTCTGGTTTGAGTATGGATTCACTAAGCGCGGCGTAGGAGGAGGACACAAGAACTGAGATGGTGACACCATCCAGGGTTAAATAAACTTGGACATGACGATGGTTTTCTAAAATGAAACATGAAACAAAAATGACCACGGGTAATATTTAAAAAGACTGAGGCAGTTACAACCACAGAAAGAGGAATGGCATGAGGGAGTTTCAATAACCGGCACACTAGATGTAAATGAGGGGTGTGTGTACACGGGATAATCTGGGTAAACGAAACGAGAACAACGGAAGCTGAAGTCATGACGACCACGGTGCCAGAGGGTGGAACTGTGATGGATCCAAATCTGATTTTTCTCCAAACCCAGAGTGAGAGGTTAACACAGACCTAATAATGTTCAGACACTGTTCAGACTGTGTGTGCATGTTATAGTGTAAAAGTCCACCAATACAAATCTTTGGCACTCAAATCGGATGAACGCAAGTGCCATCATGCCTGTCCTGCCTCACACACTTTTAAAATGATCCAGTGACAGCTGTGGGTGTGGCCGTTAGATGATGATCATGCCTTAAGCTGTGTGCACATGCAAACACAAACATGTCTTGAGTTCATGCAGCTGCTTCTGAGAGAGTGAAATACTCTGTGAGGAGAAACATCCTTCAGGTACTGGTATGCACTTTTCTCTTCATGCTCATCCTAGATCAAAAAAGTCTTTGTAGTGACTCAATGCAGTACAGATCTGTGCGAGTTTACATGACCTGCAGTATGGATCTGTGTAAGTTTAGAATATGTGCACTTTCTTTCCAAGGTTAATGAAAAGAATGATTTATAGATGCAGTAACAGTGTTTGTCTTGGCTCCACCTGTCCAAAATGGATGTGTTCCCACCCCCAAAGAGGAAGTGAACTATAACAACATCTTCATTATTTTCTCACCTGTCTCACATGCAAACCACATCAGACAAATACAGGAACAGCTGCTCACTGGGCACAAGGTGTTTTGAATGCAGGTGTGCACCATGGAAACAAAAGCTGTATAACACTCATGAAATGGCCTGAAATGTTTCCACTGGTGTTCTGGTGCAGCTGAGTGGTTATGCTGACATGTTTTTTGCACTAGGCACTAATAAAAACATTCATATTTACTTTTAGTTTGCACATTTTGCCCCACAAATCTCTTCAAAGCAAGTGATTGAACTCAAACACCTTTCTCTCTTTAACACAGGGTTAGTGTTTAGGGATAGAATGTAGGGTATATGGCCAAGAGTTAAGGTATAGGGTAAAGGGCTATGGTTGGGGTATAGGGTTAGGGTATAGGGTTGGGGTATAGGGTAAAGGGCTATGGTTGGGGTATAGGGTAAAGGGCTATGGTTGGGGTATAGGGTTAGGGTATAGGGTTGGGGTATAGGGTTAGGGTATAGGGTTGGGGTATAGGGTTAGGGTATAGGGTTGGGGTATAGGGTAAAGGGTATAGGGTTGGGGTATAGGGTAAAGGGTATAGGGTTGGGGTATAGGGTAAAGGGCTATGGTTGGGGTATAGGGTTAGGGTATAGGGTTGGGGTATAGGGTAAAGGGTATAGGGTTGGGGTATAGGGTAAAGGGCTATGGTTGGGGTATAGGGTTAGGGTATAGGGTTGGGGTAAAGGGTTAGGTGAGAGTTAGGGTTTAGACTTGGGATGTAGGGTTACATTTATACTCCTGAAAACTGGACTGGCATTGAATGCAGCTGGCATTGATTCTTCAACTAATGACTGTGTTGCCTGGAAATGAAATAGTCTGACCTCATGACAGTTCTGTTCACAAGTAACAGTGTATCTATAAACAACCTCCACCTCCTACATTAAAACAATCCACTTGTATCTCATGAAGATGTTGATTTGTAATTGACATTTATTTTTCACAGCACAATAAGTTATACAATCTTTATCAAAAAACATCATCCAATAGAACATGACTGAAAAACTGTGTTAAGTTACAATGTTAAGTTTGAAAATCCTTCTCAAAACTGTGAAATTAGGAGGGAGAATGAATATCACCTTGGAGTAAATTCAGGTTGAATAAGCCAGAGTAGCAACATTTCCACATATAGTAACTTCAGTATTGAACTTTAATCACTTCATTACAACACGTGTTTTACATACAAAACTCTACTTCTGTTTTAGGGTTTTTTTGCCCCCCTTTTTTAAAAGCTAAACCAGAGCCTGATGGCACTCTAGGCTGTTATCTGTGGACGGAAACCTCTGTGGCCTAATTTGGTCGTAAATTGTTGTTAGTTTATACCTTTCCTCAGGGAAAGATTCAGGTATATAGGCCTGAGAGAGAGAGAGAGAGAGAGAGAGAAAGAGAGAGAAATTGTTATTTCGGAAACACATTGATAGCAGTAGGTGACTGAATATTCTCATACTGTATCTGTTTGTTTGGCATAATTTACACTGTGGCAGTTACAGATCTATAGTCATGGTCAAAGGTTTTGAGACACATTTTCAAAAAGTTTGCTGCCTCAGTTTTTATGGTGGCAATTTGCATTGACTAGATTGCGAAGAGTGATCAGATGAATTGCAATTAATTGCAAAGTCATTCCTTGCCATGAAAATGAACTTAATCACAAAAATAACTGTATACCAGCCACTGCATTTCAGCCCTGCCACAAAATGGCATGCTAACATCATTTCAGTGGTGATCTCAGGAGAAAGTGTTAACGAGGACAAGGCAGCTGATATCACTGTCATGCTGATTTGAAGAGCAGACTGGTTGCTGTAAAAGGGTGGTGGTGCTTGAAGTTTTCTTCTGGTAACCATGGTTTCCTCCAAGGAAGCATGTGCAGTCATCAAAGCATCGCATCAAAAGGGCTTCACAGGCAAGGGCACTGCTGCATGTAAGAGAGCACCTAAAATCAACCATTTATTGAACAAGAACTTCAAGGAGAGAGGTTCACTTGCAGTTAAGAAGGCTTCAGGGCGCCCAAGAAAGTCAAGCGCCAGGACCGTCTCCTAAAGAGGATGCAGCTATGCTATCAGGTCACCACCAGTACTGAGCTTGCTCATAAATGGTAGAAGGCAGGTGTGAGTGCATCTGTGCACACAGTGAGGAGTGAGGCGAAGGCTTTTGGAGGATGGCTTGGTGTCAAGAATGGCAGCAAAGAAGCCACTTCTGTCCAAGAAAAACATCCAAGGACGGACTGACATTCTGAAGGAATTATAGGGATTGGACTGCAGAGGACTGGGGTACATTTTCTCTGATGAAGCCCCCTTCAGACTGTTTGGGACATCTGGACAAATGATTGTCCAAAGAAGGAAAGGTGAGCACTACCATGCATCCTGTGTCATGCCAACATTGAGGAATCCTGAGATCATTCATGTGTGGGGTTGCTTCTCATCCAAGGGAGTGGGTTTGCTCAAACTTTTGCCTAAGAACACTGCTATGAATAAGGAACAGTATCAAAACATCCTCCAACAGCAACTTCTCCCAACGATTCAGGAGCGATTTGGTGATGAACAATGCTTTTTCCAGCATGAAGGAGCACCATGTCCCAAGGCAAAACTGAGAAACAAGTTGCTCAGTGAACAAAACAAGAAACTCCCCAGATCACAATCCCATTGACAACCTGTGGTCAATCCTCAAAAAGATGGTGCACAAACACAAACTGTGATCACCCCCAGGCACTGATTAGGCAAGAATTGGTTGCCATCAGTCAAGATTTTGCCCTGAAGCTGATATCCAGCATGCCAAGGTGAATTGCAGAAGTCTTAATATTTACAGTGTTGACCCTTCTTTTTTATGTCTTTGCTTAAACTGGATCTATTTGTCAATAAAAAGTAAAAAAAAAAATAAAATAAAAATCTTCTGAAATGCTTATAATTGTACTTCACTATAACATATAACATCTGACAAAAGGATCTAAAAAAAACTGAGGAAGTAAACTTTGTGAAAATCAAAATTTGTGTCAGTGTCAACTTTTAGCCACAACTGTAGGGTTGTGTTAGATGTAGAGATGTTTCTTCTTGGCCTGAGACAGTACAAAAGAATCTTTAAAGTCAATTGTGGGAGCCAAGCATCGCGTGTGAGCTGTATGTGAATTAAGCAATGCATTTAAAAAAATACTTGAAACCCCACCACACAGAACAAGCTTAAGCACAACTTCTGCAGGACATTTAACTTTAAAACAAGTGTGTGCTGTACATGAACTCAGCAACACTGAAAGACACTGTGGTTACACAGCTCAGAACAAGTGTGACCACAGTGAAGTTCTACATGTGACACCACGCAGGTGTGTGGGAATGTGCTCTACATGCACACTGTGGTAGTGTTGCATGGTCAAGTGTTTTCCAGAGTCTGTGTGTCCATCAGATGTCACTGACCTGAGTATCAGTTTTATGAGCTATTTCAGAATATTGTAAATCAGCATGAGGTCCTTCAGATGCAGATGAAGCTGCAAAGATAAATAAAGTAATTCAGCAGGCTGACTATTCTCATTGGTCAACTAGACAGAGACCGACAGACTCCAGAACACTAGAACAGCAAAAGGATCACAGTGTACATGTTACTAAGAGTCCAGAGAGCATATCCAGACAAATACTTGCCTTCTGTGTGCTGACTGGATTCCTTTTGCCATTTTCTCCTCCTGAGATACACAGCAACCCCGATTACTGCCACAACAGAAACCCCACTGAGCACTGCACCAACTATATACCTCTGACGACCATCTCCATGAACTACAAAAAGAAAAATAAACAATCAGTTTATTAAACTTAAAACCAGCATTACTGTATGCTAATTAATATTCTCCCTAACCTGTATTATCCCAAGTATTATCCCAATATCCTCCACTTGGTTTAAATTAATTTAGTTTAATTTAAATTAATTATCTGTGACTACATGGAAGAAGGGAAGAACATTTAAATCAGCCTCTCTGAAAAGCAGAAAATACAAGTGCTTTATTTAAAACAATATCTCAATACTGTGTGCAATATGATTTTTTTTTACATTATTGAGGTGTTTAAAGATACAGATATTATGGAAAAAGTAAAAAAACAAAAAAAAAACAAAAACAGAACTGGATATAAATGTGAAGAATTTTGTTAAATTTTTATACCAGGACTGTGGTAACAGAGTGTCGTGATGTTGGCTGTGGTTGTCTTGTTGCTGACTGGGTTTGACACCACACATGTGAAGTTGTCATTTTTTGGCTTCTCAATCTCCAGAGGAAGATGCAATATGGCATTCAAATTGGAGCTACTTGTGCGGTTTAATATGAAGTTATCTTTATACCAAAAGAGAACCAGTCCCCTCCCATTGATCACTGAGCACAGTAATGAACAGACTGTGTTATCTGAAGAAGAGTTACTGGATGATGTCACCTGAGGTGCTGGTACATTTTCTGAAAAAAAAGAAGAAGAAAAGAAATGAACAAGAATCTGCTTGTTAAAACAAAGAAATCTTCACATATTCATTTCATAATAAACTGAAAAACAAACTTACTGTACACCTCCAGCTGATATTCCTGCTTGATCTTGGACTCTTTACTGCTCTCTACAGTATAAACACCTGAATCTTCTGTCCTCAGGTCTGAGAGAGTGAAGAGCCCAGTCTGATTGTCCCAGTGGAGACGATTCTTAAACTTCTCATCTGTTTCTGTATCAGTGTTTTTATTAAGCACGACTCCAATGTTTCTGCCTTCATAGTGTATAGTCCCAGTAAGTGGTACCCTGGTAGGGAATGTAAGGGACTTCCCCACAGTACTGTACATTACCACCCTCTCAGTTGAAGTGCTGGAACCTGCAGCAAAGATGAACACATCTAGAGAGAGAAACACACTGTTATTAGATGAGCTGTTATTAATCCAGTCATACAGAGATGAACACCACTGGAAAGAGAAATGGTGCTGATTTTATGTTCTAGTATCAAATCTTTATCAGAAATCTTACAAAAAAGGGAGGAAAATGGAATATTATTTACATCAGGTGCTTGTTTAAGAAGTAGAGACTAAACCCACCACTGAAACATTTGTGTGCACATTGCGTTCCCGTGTGTTTGGGAATTACATGGTTCAGAATAAACAGACGCATGTTCAAAAACAGACGTATGTTTCATACAGGCCCCCTTCTCTTTATCTGTCTTACAAAGTCATGGACTTTCAGCACATTTCAGACTGTTAGATTGGCATCTTCTATAATTAAGCACTTTTGAATGATCAGAGCTCTGTAGTGGAGTGTGGACAGATTCTCTTCTTCAGTTCTTATCGTTGCAGCCCTTAGTTGACCTTACAGCACCTCACCCTTACAATGACCAAGTATTACAACAAACACATTACTCCTGGACCCTGTAAGTCTGGAATACACCACCTTTAACAGGATTAATGTTTTAAATAAAACATTACTACTTCTCCAGAGACACATGGCCCATTTAATTTATGACATACTCTCCTCTCACCCCTGTAGTTGTAAAGTTACCAGCTGGTAATGTGTGGGTAACTCTTTCTAATACCTTTGCAAACTCCTAATGCCTGTCAAAACCCTGGGAATTATGTTCTGAAAATGCTACTGGATTTTAACCTATTAAAATGAGTCAAATAATGATTAGATACATTCTCCTGTTAATGAGGGTCCATCAGTCTTATCAATTTTATTGCATCTACATGTATGGTAGCCATTCCATTCCAATGTCTATTGAATTCCAATACAGGCACTATTGACCATGCCAAGAAAAAGCGAAAAAGAAAAGGTTTGAGTGCAGAAAAAGGGTTCCGTCCTGTCTTTATTGGATGAGGGATACAGGAAACATCAGGTTGCTTCCATTCTTACAATTTCAAATATGGTGGTTCATAAGAACAAGGTCAAGGCAACAGATTTCTATTTAACCCAATGCTATAGGGCTGTCACTTTAAAATAAAGCCAACTTGAAAGTTTAGGGGCACCCAGTCACTAGAAAATTAATCTGGAGAGTTTTAATGGAATGGGTCTTAGTTAGTGTCATTGCATGGCTGTAACACCACTGTGCATGCAGACCCCATGAGTGCACACAGACCTCTTTTATTCTTAGTGGTTAACCATCCAAACTCTGCCCATCATATCTACACACCGGCTGTTTCCACTTGTTGCAAAAGCCACTGCTTGCACACACTGCAAGACAGCATGTGTTGTTTGTGCAATTTACATTCTATAGTTCCTGCATAATGTGATCTGTTGACCATGAGGGATGAACTCATGCAAAAACTGTATATATAAAAAAGATTTGCACAAACAATTCACAATGTCCATATGTCCATCCATATGGTATAAAAACACCCAAACAATGATGCCAAGATTTTTAATTCATTTAAGAGAAATGCTCTCAAGAAAAATTACCCAGATTTGATTAACACTTTAGCATTGGCATACTTTACTGTTGTGTGTTTCTCTGTAACCAACAAAATAATTTTAACACACTCGAGGTGTCATGGAAACACCTCATTAACTCCTATTAAACGGGTAAAGAAGGCCGTCCTGATCAGTCAGGTCTAAAAATTGGACCAGAACTAATTATTGCTTTGAAAACTAATATTTTAATATCCACAGTCAGACAGAAACCAGAAAGTGTGGTTTATAAACTGTCCTGTGTCTGTCCTACTACGTTGTTATTCTCGAACTAGAGGCCAGAGACCTAATGACCTAATGCCTGACGTACTGAGAGCAGCATAGCATAAACATTACTCTGTTTAGCTATACAACTGCTTACAGGACTGCAAACACCAGCAAAGTTCTGTATTTCCAAAACAAGTAGTGTATGGTGGGGAATGGTCAAGGACAAAACATTTTTATGCCTGTGTGAAACTGGAAAGTCTGTCTGACTCATAATATCGACAGGCCTCCAAAGTGTCCGCTTAATTTATCCTGAATCCTTTAAATACTGCTCCTATTCACTATTTTTCTATCTTTGACAGCTCTGGCCACAGACACTGTGTCAGCAGAGACATTGACTGGCTTTTTGGTGTTAACAGGATTTCCTCTTTAGACAACAGAAATCAAACAGACAGAGGTAACAGCTCATGGTTATTCGTGAAAGACTTATGGAAGCAACACAAGACAACATGAAACTCTTAAACATCGTTGAGTTAATTTCTGGACCAAATGAATACACTTTACCAAAAAAAAAAAAAAAAAAAAGGAAGAAAAACCAATTGAAATCACAATTGAAATTGAGTAACATAAAGTGTAAAGTCAGAGGCAAACAGATTCTACAAAACAAACATACATTAACTTGCAAAACTGGCTCAGGACATGAGCTGAAGTTTAATTTGAGAGGCAAATAAGTTATATGTTAACAAAGACGTCTTTCTTTTGCTTTCATTTTTTCCCATAATTTATATTACATTAGACCACTTGTATTTTCTTAACATTTCTAAGGAATGTGTTCTCTTACTGTTAATCCTATTTTAATCTTATTGTTATGATGCATAACAGGAAAAGATAAATACTCCCATGACCTACTCAGAAAGGTTGAACGATGTGTTTACACGATTATATAGTGAGGTACCATGAACTGGATGTGTTCATATACTCATAAAGCACATAAAGACAGAAAGAAAACGTAATATTCAAGCTGACACAAGCTGTAGTCAGACTCACCCGATACACAGATGAAAAGCAGAGTCCATTGTGTACACTGAAACCAGGTCTTCATTTTGGTTTACTTCATTTTTTAGTTAATACTTGACTTCTTCTTTTTTTTTTCATTGCGTGTAATACAATCGTAGCATCTTTTCAGCGACTTCATGAAGATCCATTACGCATACAACTTAACGCGGGGTGGGGTTCTGTTTGCGCTCAGTAATATGAGATGAGATGGCGTCGTGCTTTTTCCTGTGGGGAAGCGTTCAGTTTCAACTGGAAAGAACAACGTACAGCTCTCTAACCCTAACTTTAACCCAACTCTTAAAATTCTTGTCTTTATACCAATATTTAAATCATTTATTCTCCACCCATCTGTAATGGATGTGTCCTAAAGTACATGGAGACGTTTATAAATGTCAAGGGGGCCCCACCTTGCCCCAGGAGAATGCCGAAGATCGGATAGAGTGCACCAGCCTCTAATTATCCGTTTAGTATTTAAGTAAAGCTGTTACTTTCCTAGTGCGAAGTATGGCAATTTCATTATGCGCACTGAGCGGTCTCTTTGGGTTGTTTTCTATCTTTGCTGTTTTTTAGATTACGACAGTTTGCTTTTGCCCTGTTTACAAATTGCATGTTTATTGTTATGCATGTTGTTTCGACCCACTCCCGTACCTGACGCATTCAAGGAGCTTCAGAGGTCAGTGTTGGTGACTGAGGGGCTCACTGGTTGTTGAGCTCATACAGAGAGAGGGGGAACCAACATGGCCAGCGATGAGGGCAAGCAAGCTAATGCTACGGCTCCAATTCGGCAGCATTTTGGAATTGTTCCAAATAAAAGGGAGAACCCGCAAACCTTGATGAACCCTGTCTAAAAACAGTCGCAGGTAAGGAGGGAAACACGTCGAATATGCGTTCGCATCTAAAATGAAACACCATTTAATCATTGTCACAATAAACGGATTTGACGCTTTTGCCAAATCCACAAAATATATAAGGGACAGTGCGTGATGGAAGGCGTGTACTAAGAACCTCGCTAAAGAAATTGTGGTGTTCCACACCGAAAAATATTAATTTAAAGTCATAATCACTGGCGCGCTAGGTGATGCTCTCCGAGAATGGCAGCTGGTTGAGAATAAAAGCGCTGTTATAACTACGGATAATGGAGTAACATCGCAGCCGCTGCCAAGCTTCTGCATTGGCAGACTGTAAGACTAAAGGCAAAGAAACTTCAGCACGGCAAGAATATTGTTAGCCCTGTGTGACCTCTTCCATCCTGACAGAGTAACCCTGCTAGGTTTTTTCGCAAGAAAAACTTGAATAGCGTAAAATAGCCGTCGTTTTCTTAACATGCCACATAAAAGCCAATTTCAATTTTCTACTAAAACCGCGTCGGTCTGCTTTGTGTTCACACCAAAACAAATGCTTGTTTTTGTTTTTTTTCTTATTCGTTGTTAAAGCCTGAAGGGTTTGGCGTCTATTTTAAGACAGTGCGCAGCGAGAGATTACATCTATTTAAACTAATGGCTAAGTATAGGCTGTGTGTTTTAAAGCTGTAATGTTTAAATGTTTTTTTTTTCAGATACTGCCATATTGTGATGTGCAAAATAAGTAACATTTGTAATGTTCTGATGCTAATTTTGAATATCTCTACATCTCTTACTACAGTACCCTTCAGTTACGCACCTAGAATTTTCTTTGGACTTTTACCAACTGTCTGTAATTTCCCCTGCTTTCCCAGATGAAGCTGTAATTTACTGTAAACCACTCTGATCACACAGGGATCAGGCGCGACTCATACCAGAGACCTGATTAAAGCCAATCACTGACTGTGATCTGTGTTTCCAAAACAAACCCACCCAGCCAGGTGTTTAACTGTCTGCAAATTTTATTATCCTGACACCATATGAGCAGTATGTGCTGCCCAGTGTGAAAGAAAGCAAAAACTAGTCCTTGAAAGTTTTGTAACAGTGGCATAAAAATGTTTGACCGAATGTGCTTAGTGAGAGAAAAACCAGCTGTGGAATTTTAATGATCTTAATTATGACCCTCCATAACTGTTTGGTTAAAATACTGTGGATGATATGGAGCTGCAGTTCTGGGAGGAATGACCAGCACACACACCCACACACATTCACATTTTTATCCTGTGGCAAAAAACATAATGAAGATGAAAATAATGATAGTGAGAGAGAGACCTGACAATATGAGTGTGGTGCAAAAAAAAAAAAAATTTCCAGTACAGATCCACAGTGGGCTTGGTTTCTGATAGAGTATGCTACATGTCAGGACTGAAGAACAGCATAGTGTCACTAACCATGGCAGCTCACACGTTCTCTATCTATCTATCGATCTATCGATCGATCGATCGATATAAAATCTCTGCATGTTGTCTTTTTACCTTATTATCCATTTAGAAACGCCATCTGCAGCTCATGTAATTATAAAAGCATCTGTTATCCTAGAAACCAAATACTCATCTGTGGTTGACTATAATTGATATTATGCCATGGGGGAAATCTGAGCTTCTCAGGTACACTTTGAATTCTTTTTTTTTTTTTTTAAGATCAAAACAAAGTTCATTTGTTGTCTAAGCTGGAAAGCAAGAAATATTGTTTTGTGCTTGAATCTTCAATTAAAAGAGCTGCTCCCTTCTTATGTGAGTATGGTCAACTAAACAATCATGCATAAACCACATGCATGTGATGATGATATAATAGAGGATTCTACAGAATAATTACTTGCAAAGCTGATGAAAACTACAAGAGTCAAGATAGCCTGTGTGTGTGTCTCTCTCTCTCTCACACTCATTCATTGATCGCTAACCAACTGTGTATAGCTGTAATGGACAGACAGCAGCAGTAGTATTATTATTGAACAAACAAGAGGGCTGTAGTGATGGAGGGGGTTATCCCAAGTGATGGCAACATTAGGATCAAGGAGCATGAAAAGCTCAAGAGAAACCAAGAGCTGAGAGAAGAGCAAGAAAATATGGGGAAGGTGAAGGCAACAGTGGTTGCCGTGGTAATCAAAGCACTAGGGGCTGTGACCCCCAAACTAGCAGAATGGATCCAGCGAGATCTCTCAGGAGATCTTTGGCTGAGATCTTGGCCAAGAATAGTGCAGTCCTGGGAACAGTTAAGATACTATGCAAGACCCTCAAGCTCCCAGACCTCTGGTAGAGGAACCGAGCTTGAAGGAAAAAGACATCAGCATTCAGCAGGCTCTACTACTGAACAGTCAGTCACAGCAGATGTTCCAGAAACTAAGAAGGAAACCATCAGATCGGCTCAAGCAGATGTGATCAGTCCTCCAGCAAAAGTGGAGCTCGAGGTGGCACCAGGCTTCGACTGTGCTTGCAGACAGGAACATGAGACAACATAACTGATGCTAGAGCACAACTATATATGAATATAACACACAAGTCTTAGTACCCATTGTGTACAAGCTGTATCAATACATTGATACATGTGTGCACACACGTCCGCAATACAGAAGTACATGGACCCTTAGGTCAGAAACAGCACTGGTACCAGCCTGTTAAGCAGGTTTTGAGAGGTGTAGTAGAAATGTCCAGCTCATTACCAAGTGGTGGGAGATTTCCAGACCACTGATTACCATATAGAAGGGCAGATAAGAAGAACAGAGATCATATTACCCCCAAGGAATCTGAAGCTGGGGGATGGGCTATTACTGCCTTTACTACATAAAGTGAGGAAGTCTGAAACTCTTCTGATTGTCCAAGAGACCTTATCTGAAAGAATATGCAAGTCTCAGATAAGCCTCATATTATTACTGACCAATCACCTATAATTAATATACCAACACATAATTAACATTCCAGTTAAGGGCCATAAGGTATAATTTAAGGAAGGAGTAGCCTCCGCAGTATCAGATAAAAGTCAGTGTTTTGTCTGAGTCTAGTGTTAATAGCTGTATGCTTATAAGTAGACGAGTAAATCAAAGTAGGTTCACAAGTGGAACCAGCACCAGATGAGCTGTCAAACTCCCACAGATGTTGCATTACCAATAGGTGATTGTGTTGCAAAAGTATATTATTAATATTGGCTTGTGGAAGATTTTGAGTGTGAGATGTTAGTTCAGGCTCTTGGATAGGAGTAAAGGATCTAGAGTCTCTTTTGGCTTGGTTGCTCTGAAGTAATTAAGTCACTGATGTCACATTAATACTCTGCATGTTATCTCTAGTGTGCTTAATTTTCTCATTGAAAAAAAAAATTAATAAATTACTGCTATGTGTGTCACGGGACGCTCCCCCCAAAGTAAATATTGAAATCACCAACAATAATAGCTCTTTGTACTAGTGACTAAAGAGGAAATCTATGCGTTAATGAAATCTGAACAGGGAACTAGTGGCCTGTAGATACCAAATGGTGGAAGAGGCTGGGTGGGCTTCTTGTCAATGGCTACATTGTTAATGTTGTTAAAAATGATTTAAAATGACTTGAAATCATAACCAGCTTTCTGGTTTATGCCTAATGCGTCATTATAAGTAACTGCAATGCCACCTTCATGGCCACTGTACATAGCTGTAGCCACAAGGGCACGCTTCTTTTAAAGCTATGCAGTCATTTGGCTTGATCCAGGTTTCTGTTAGGCAGAGTACATTAAATCTATGATTTGTGAGGATTTAATTTATCCTGAGTGGTTTAGATTTTAGATCAAAGGTGCTGGCACTGTTCTGAGAGTCATTTACTTAATACCAATTAGGTTACGACATGTTTTTCTTTGTTTTCTGTATTTCTGCTTAGCTTGGGGAACAGACACAGTGTCAGTGTGGTGAACCGGCAGATGGTTGATGCCTCCACACTGGATTGCTGTATTTATACAAACAGCTTTATTACTAAGTCTGTCAAGACTATGTCTTATGTTACAAGATAAGGGCAGGATGGATCCTGCTCTAAAAGGCCCTCGAATGTGGTCCAAATATCTATGATGCCCACATTGCTCTGTAGGCAACGATTGGACATCCAGCCGTTCATTGAAGATAACTGGATATACGTTATAGCGCCGCGCTGCACTGGCATGGGACCAGAGTGTAACGCGGAAGGGGTGGCGAGCGAGGGCGAACACATGTGCGATGTTGGGTGAAACGGAATTAACGAAGGAAACCATAACGATCGTGACAAATAGAATAAACAAAACAAAACACTTACTTTAAATAAACAAACACACTGAACAAAGTGAAAAGACAGACAGACACCGGGTAAACATTAACGGGAAAGGCAGCGTAGACGGCAAACACAGAAGGAGAGTACACATGAGATCTAAACAAACAAAGCAGGAGCAAGGAGTAACAGCTTCTTATCACAAACACAATGAAAGACAGAAACACACGTTTACCAGCACAAAGCGAGACTAAGACCGACGAGAACTAACCAACAACCGAGAGACATATCAACGAAGGCGCGAGGAGAAAGAAACAAGACACGTTGGGACGGGGTTTTTATAAGACTTTAATCAGCGATAAATTAGAGACAGCTGGAGACAAAGGGTAGCAGACAGGGAACCATAGAGAATGAAGAAAAGCCGGACGTTACTAGGTTGCCTGGGAAACGGGGAATGTCCCGGTCTGTAGACGCGACACAGAGCATAATTATATATGTTATATTATGTGTATAATATAAAATAGAATTCTCAAAACATGTATATTCTCTAGAATAGGACTATAGACTAGAATAGTCTATTCTTGTAGAATAGTCATTATGATAACATGATGAGATATCATGTACCATGAGTACCATGGCAGCCAAAACCAAAATCTTAGACATTGGATACAGTGACATCTCGTGGCAGATGTATGACATTTAAATGACACAGCTGTTGGATTTAGTTTGAACTGCAGCTGTGTGTGTATATATATATATATATATATATATATATATATATATATATATATATATATATATATATATATATATATATATATATATATATATATATATATATCAGTTAATGAGTATATTTTTTTCACCATTTGTTTTTATGAGTTTTCATTAATGATAATGACCCAAACACATACATACATACACACACACATGGTCTGGGTCATTATCATTAATGAAAACTCACAAAAACAAATAGTGAAAAAAAATATACTTGTTAAATTAAAACTAGTAAAAATATTAATTAGCCTTCGATATAGCTGGCTGGCTAACATGCTTGCTCTTTATGCCAGCCTTACGCTGTCTTATAAAGTGTAATAAGATTTTTCTAGTGTCCTTTTTTTGCTGCATGTAATGCATATTTTATCTGACTCAGATTTTGTAGCCAGAAGTGATTAAAGGTTCCTTGTTTGTTCCATGCAGAATGTCAGTGTGAGCGCCACAAGCTACAAAAAAAGTAGAAGCTACCGTGCATGACCATTTCAGAACCAACAGGGAAGACGCTCGCATGAGTTTTGAGAAGCTTGATTCAAAATGGAAACCAAAGCACTCAGCAGGCAATGAGCATCAGCATCCAGGATGGTAGAGAAAAACAGAGGAATATCTTTATTACCACCAACAACATACAAAAGGAGTTGCCTTGAGAAAAATTTTGTCCTTACCTCTTAGGGAAGCGCGTCTCTCTTACTCTTCTATTGCACCTGTATCTCTTGGAAAAATCATTATTAATATAATAAACATAATTATTAATATAATCATTATTAATATCTGATTGACCACCACTTTTCTCCTGCCATTATTTACGATCCAGGTGATGAGATGTTTGTTAAATTTGTCCAGCCAATTTACTGCTTTGAACTTATGCTCCATGTTCAAACATGACCGCACCTGCTGTATAAAAATAGCATAAACAAGCAAGGATGAATAAAATGTCACGTGATTTGAAAAGATCCCACAAAACGATTCATTAGATTCTTGCCCCCCCTTAACAAATGCAGACACACCAGAGAGAGGATTTGTGAGGCAGGCATGTAGTGAATGGGAGATTTCAGTCAGGTCCTGAATGTAGCGAGGCAGGCAGGCTGGATCTTTTCTGTACTCTAGATCAGGCTAGTCCAGGGTCATAAACAAGGGACAGAGGCCGAGAGGTGTCCAAAAGTCAGGCAGAAGGCAAGGTCTAGAAAGCAGCTAAGGCTCAGGCGTCATGGGATTGGCAATGTTTTGCAATGGAAGTGCAGGAGAGGGGAGCTTAAATAGGAGACCTAGGTTCTGTGACATCCCCACACTTCAATTTCATGAGTCTTGAGTCATTAGTCTAGTCTCGTGTTATTTAAGCAAAAGTCTAAGTTAAGTTGCGCGTCTTTAAAAATACATCAGAAGTGCAAGTTGCCATCTCTGTGGTAAGGTTTGAATTTGAGCTGTTGAACTAGATAGATAGTTTTATAAATACATTTCTGTTTCAGGGTTTTATTTTGAAAAGAGGAAGCTGTAGCTGTAAGAAGGAGAGAGATTTTAGATCTTGAACAAATAAACAACTCTGCATGAGAATAATCTGTCTCCATCCTGCTTTGTTTTTAAATCAAGAGTAATTTAACCACCTTATATTGAACCCTCATACTTATAACAGAGTAAAAGAAACTCAAGACCATTTTTGGCTCTACGTACACTCTACCATTTGGTTTAGACCCAAACTTAGGGTCGAAAATTCATCAGATGGATGCATCCAGCACGGAGGAAGACATCATCACCAGCCACTGTGAGAGCACGTGCTGCACTACAGTTCTATTCTGCTTGTCCACCTCTTCCTCTGACCCCAGGTCAGTTAGCTATGGTTCACTGTAGGTCACCTTACACCATCCTTAGATGCTTAGAAGCCCTGCTCCAATGCTCACAGCCCTTCTTTCTCACGACAGTTTATACCCTTCACGACACAACTTACCTGATCTGCTCGTATCCACAGTTCAGAGGTCACAGTTCAGGCTCTTCAGTGCACCCAGGCCAACATCAGGTGAAGCTGTCCAGTTACCTGATGGACTGTGTTCTGACATAAGACACGTACGCACCCACTGTAACGGTGAGCAGTAAAGGGGCGGACGCATGTGCGGAGAAGAGCGAGATTTATTGGGGTCAGATCCAGAGTCGCAGTCGTCGGAGTAGTCCAGGGTCACGGAGCCAACATACAGAGTCCGGGAATACATAACAAGAACAAGGGCTAGGAAGTGACACGTGGAGGCAAGGAAAAACCAACGGGTAGAATTACAAATGGGCTTTGATGTACACTTACAGACTTGCATACACATACGGGTTTTTGGAAACATACAAGGAACCTACTTTCACTACAATGAACAACCCAGGCACAGGTAACAAGAGAGGGTTTTAATACAATAATGTAACAAGGCTAGAAATGAGGAGCGGGTGTGGAAAACCGAACAAGGGGCAGAGAAAACGAAAGTGCGGAATGGAACTGAAACAATACACAAGACGGGGAAACCTGGAACATGGAAGCTAGGAGGGACCAACCATGACACCCACACAGACCACGAGACTTTTTTCACTACTACTTGCCCCTGAAAGGTTATACATTGATAAATGAGTACATTTCTTATTGGATTAGCTATTGGACTACATAGTTTTATAGCTAAAAAAAAAAATACATTTCTGTTTCAGTCTTATATCTGTAAAAGGAAAATAAAGAGAGTCAACAACGAGACTCTGGAGCTCTAACAACACTGCCAGAGAAGAAGCCATCTCCATCCTGCTTTCTTAATACGTCAAGAGAAACCGCCTTATATCAAACTGCCCTGCTTACAATAGTATTATATGATAATAGTTTTCTTTTGTATGTGTGTGATGAACCCTATGTTATAAACAACTTAGATTGTTTTGGCAGCGTTGAGGCTTGAAACAGCAACCTTCCGAGTACAAGTCAAGTACCTTAACCACTGAGCTACCACTGCCCATTAGCTAGGTCTCTGCAGAGAGTAAGTGTAATGTGCACTAAACATTGTGTTCAGTGATGCCAAAGTTGATGGCATTAGAGGGAGATGAAGACATGAACTCAAAGCAGAACCATAACCATACTCTAATGTCTCAGCTCATTAATATATATTCCTGTCACTCGAATTTCAAAGCAATATCTCAGATTCTTTATCTATATTCTCATCAGTCAAGCCTCCAAGATGAACCAATGGGCTTCTTTGGTGGGACTTTTGTCAAGTAAAGCACCATGTAAATGTTTCTATAGGCAAACGAAATATGTAAATCTTTTGTGTCATGTTATCTGGTCTCATATACCTAGAGATATACTTATTTAAACAAAAGAACAATGTGGAAACAAGAATATTATGAACCAACAATCTTTTACAGTGCTTTTGCATGTATGATCTTCCAGGATCCCAGAAATGTCATTTAAAGAATACTTCTTTAAACTTTATAACTTCAAACACTAGTGTGACTTTGCCATCCACATTAGCACATCAGGGAGTTTTTATAAACAAGTGTAGGTGATGAATGAGTGGTGAGGGGCCAGCACACAGCTGGACACAGCTGGACCGGAAAGGAGTAGATAGGAATTAAGGGTGTGTGCAGAGTGTTTGGCGGGATTCTCCTGACACAGCATATTCCATGAGCTCTATATTTGAACCTGTGTCTGTCCGTTTCTTGTGCCAACAAATATTATGCGATATTACATTATTAGGATACTAGGTGTTGATGAATGGCTTATCCACAAGATGGAGTTATTTTGCCATTATAGCACTTGTACCTGCAGGCCGATACACTCTTCACGTATCACCACTTTAATACAAACATTTATTTCTTAGAAACATGCTGTATGTGTAGACTTATACTATAGCCCAACTGTTGTACGTAAGACAGTAAGTCGTTTTACACAGACAGTAAGACGTTTTACACAGACAGTAAGTCGTTTTACACAGACAGTAAGACGTTTTACACAGACAGTAAGTCGTTTTACACAGACAGTAAATCGCAGCAACACCCCCACCACCTCACAGAACAAAGAGCAGACGTGGTATCAACCAAACACAAGTTTCAGAACTCATGAAAGCAAAGCTTCCTGTTGCACTTTTTTTCTCACAGTGCCTGAGGTCATGTACGTTTAATTCACTTGTTATAACTTGTTTGAAGTACAGGCTTTGCCACAAGTAGTTTGAATACATTTGGATAATCTGTTTAATTTTAGGATTATGAAGCAAGAGATGTCAAGCAGTTAAAATTTGAAGGACATTAAGTCCTTATACTAAGTCATTATTAGTTTAGAAACAGATATACACTATTGTATATGCTGTTTCAGGCATGTAATTGGTATGTGAGTATACCTAAAGTTTCACTTAAGCATGTAAGAATAATGTGAGGTTGTACATGTAAGAATAATGTGAGGTTTTACATGTAAGAATAATGTGAGGTTGTACATGCCTCTCCTTCTGCATTGTCAGAATTTCACTGACTGTGCTTTGTGTGGTGGAGATGGTTATTGATAAGGGTTTAATTGCGTAAATAAGTGACATTAATGAACATAAATAACTTTATGTGTGGACAAAACAAATAGTCAAAAATAACTAATTTCTCTCAGCTTGTTTGGGACAATACACATGCACAAATTAAAAGACAAAGTGTGTGAACATACAAGACCAGCAAAGTGGTAGTGCTGTCAAACCCCAAACACCTTCACTGATTCAAACCCTCAAACTGCCAGTCGTTTGCTGTGTGGGAAACCCAAGCCTGTAATGAGGGTTTCCTATACGTAATGACTTTATGCGTATAGAGACAAATGCTTCACAAGCATGCTAAAAATAAGTACGTGCGAGTTACAAATGCATCACTGTCTGCACAGTCAGAATGATACTCCACTGTGGTCAAATGTGGATCAGAATGTATGAACTTCTGCAAGAAGTGTACCTGCGCTTTTGTACATTAAAGAGCTACCTGAAAGCGGTGTGGTTTGCTATGGTGACTGGAAATACATTTGAACAAAAGTATGTCTCTGGCTGCATGTCTGGTCACAGTTCCTGTGTGCACCTTTATGTGTGCATATGAACTCCAGCCCCTCGTAAGCACCTACCTAGTCTAACCTTCTGACTATTATTGGAGTCTGAACTGAATAAAGCCAACACATAAAATGAGAGGCAGAAAATATAGGACACAGGACAGGATTAGAAGTGCCAGAGGTATTTTTATTTTCCACCATCTTGGCATATACTGTAAATATGTTCATATCTGGGTGACCCACTGCCTGTCAGTTTCATGCATGCAGTTCATTCATTCAGATCAATTTCTTCACAGGGTGTTTTGTGTTTTGTAACAACATGACATTGGTTGGTAATTACATTAAACTTGGGGCTATAACACAAAGGTAATACTCCATCTGTTCTAGATTGGATAAAATCCTATTTACGTGTCAGAGCCTGGTCAAGACAACACCCACAAATCCACCAATCACCCTCTCAGATCACTTCCCAGGCCCAAACATCCCGACTTACACTCGTCTCTCGCTTCATGTGCTCTGATTCGCACAGGTCTGCCTCCAAGACACTTTGCATTAGCCTTCATGAGGATTAACACTGACATTTGTACCAGTTCACTCAGATTTGCTCATGTAGTTTCTTTAAAAAGCTTTTTCACTCCTGGTACTTGGCACCATAATGGTTCGTGCAGCACCCAGCCTAACGGACCTGCCCCGCACACGCACCCAGCCAATTCACAACTACTGCCCCACTTTGAATCTTCTGCTCATTAATTATTGTGTTCCTTGTTAGTTTTTTTTACTGATGTCACTATTTCAAGCCCACAGGTGAACCTCTCCATTGTTTCACTCTGAGGGGTTCAAGCCTCTAAGAAGCCTGGGGAGACTGTTCTTCTCTTCATTTTTGCAACAGTTGATTTTAACATTGTTCTGTGACCTGTAATAAAGACGCTCAATCACACTCACGCTTCACTCCTCTTTATTCAATGTCACTGATTCACTCAAAATGTCATCATCTGGTTTATACACTGGCCTCTAATAAATAAAATTCAGTATAGATCATTTAGTTCATTGAAACTTAGTTCCAGAGACTCCGGAACAATTACACGAGTGACATCTTCTATGCAGGGTAACTAGGAGAGTTTAATAACAGTTTAACACCATTCATATTCAAATTACTGACAAGACAGCTTGTATCAGCACACAGGCTACAACCAGACACTCTAATGCTAAGAAACCGCACTCTGAGCTACAACTCAAGCAACCTGTGCACGTGCGTAGTACAGTTTGCAAGACATTGTTATAAAGAGGTTATAAGCACCCAAGGAGACAGGTCACTGTCCTGACCTCTCCCATATTCCTCTATAAAAGATGTACTTCTCACTCACGTTTGTCAGCACTCAACGGCCCTTGTTTTTAAAAACATACTTAGTGGCCTGGAGTGAGTCACCTGCATTACTTCAGAACCATGATGAATCCAGCGTTTTACTGATATCAGTAATGTGACTGCAGCCAGTGTATGGGCATGGTCTGAAATGTGCAGTTTGCCATCGCAAAGTTATTATTTCAAATGTTGACAATGTGTTATATGCTGTTTTGTTATCTGTAACTGCAATCTCTGTGGACTTGGTGATTTTATTGTTTTTGGGTTTTTTTGTTTTGTTTTTTTCTATTTCAGTTTCTAAAAGAAATCATTCCTTGCTTTCTAAAAATATATGCAAGCTTCTATAGGCTATTTGGGGCTGTATTAAAGAATTTTCTTTAATACAGTAAGAGATGAAAGAGTGTTTTCAATATGGCTGACAGTATGGTTTATTTGTAAGGTGTTTTGTCTACTAATGGAAAATAATTACAGTTCTGCCACAGTTTTTTTGTCCATCAAAAACAGCTGTTTTTGCTGGTGTTGCTATTGCCCTGAAGGGTAACGTTAAAACAAATAAAAGTCATTAGCCATTAGCTCCTCTGTGAAAATTTCCTTTAGCCTTCCAGGACAACATGAGAAGAAAAAAAATTCTCCCGGAGGAGCTAATGGCTAATAGTTAGCATTCAATAAAAGCTTTGACCACAAGGGGGAAGAATTCAGTTCAGTGGACTCGATGAGCAGAGACAAAGGAAAATGAAAGCTGGCCAACGTTACGGATGATTCAAATTTGTTTAGTGACTTATAATTAATTTAAATAAAAAATAACAGGTGATGGAGTAGTTAGTTCATTAAATAGTTCATTTAGATAGATTTAGAAAGAGCTCTGTTGCTCCTGACAGACATTAATGGTAGGAGAGCATGTATAATGCCTAACCAAAGCCTGTCTGTTTGATTATCTGGCCTCAGTAGTTCAAACACATCCACAAGTCATGAGCACCAGTGGTGTTTCTGCATAATCTATTATTGACGCATTTATTATACAGTCACTCAAATAACATTAAAAATAGTGGCATATGACATTTCGTAAACAAGCCACAATATTTACCATCAGGGTTGATATCTCAGGGAGCCCTTTGGGTCTGTCTCTCCCCTTTTCTAGTTACTCTGTCTCAGATAGGCCTGCCAGAGTCTTTCTTCCAGTTATATTATGCCTGTTGTACTCCAGCACAGATATATCGGTGTTCTTTTTTTTCTGAGTGCATCAACTGCTCCACCTGCCCAGTGGTTCAACCCTGGTGAACTGAGGTTTTGCTCAGCTGTCCCTGGACCAGTGCCACCACTGTGGAGCCACCGCATGTGCCACTGACGCTCCTGATCCAGCAGAAGACGTCATCTGCAGAGGCATCATCAGCACGGACTCTCTACTCCAATGTTTTTCTAGTCCCGCTCCTGGGGATCCACAGCACTCGACATTTTCTTCTTTTTCTCATGATCCTGATCCAAATCTCAGCTCGTTAGCAGAGATTAGCTGAGAGTTCACTACATAAACTTTGTGTTTAAGTTTTTCTGTATCACATGTGAGTTTCCCAAAGGACCTAAGAGAGAGATAGTATACACCTCCAGTCAAAATGCTTTATTGCTTGAGTTTGATTGATTGATTGATTGATTGATTGATTGATGGACAGCTGTCAATCACACCCTCCACCCCACCCCATATTTATTATATAAATATTAGATATTATATTTAATTACTACATGATGATATATGATATGATATTACATTATAATATATGAAATTTAAATAAAACACAATGAGGGTCCTCAAAATAGTTTTATTGACTTTTAAAAAATTCATTGATAGAGAAATAATCAAGTTATTAAGGTAAATAAACGTTTTGAGATAGAACTAGCTAGTTCTAATCTTTTGATATAAGTCTAATAGTTTGATATGTCATCTTCGAAGTCATCAACAAAACCGCAATCTAATTAGTTTTGCCATGAGAATAAGAATAGCCGTAGATCAAAAGAGTTTTAGTCGATCAAAATGTTTCACGTACTCTCTGATACACCGGTCATATTACATATTGACCAATAATCATTAGAATAAAGAATAAAATATCCTTTCCTAGTGTGTGCCTTGAAGTGGCTAAGGGTCATTTAAGTGCTTCTAGAAAGTTTTAGTTTAAAAACTTTTGTAAGCCTCTCTGGATAAGAACGTCTGCCAAATGCCGTAAATGTAAAAACAGAAAATGAGTCCTCATCAAAAGTCATTAATATTCTAGGCTGTGAGTAAGGTAGCTAGCTATGTTCTCTCTCTCTCTGGTCACAGTTGGCAAATAAATTATGCATATAGATTGTGGGGAAAACACTTTAGCATGTGCTTTCAAATGAAGTGTCTTAATATGAGCTATCCAGCTAGTTCTAATGTCAACTGTATTCATAACACTGGGTTTCTCTCTGTGCTCAGGTGTCTTATTCGCATACCAATAACATGTTAGCGATTTTACAGTAGTGTGAATTTGATAATACATTATGATGGGTGACAGCGAATGAAAAGCCAAACATTTCTTTCTTTCAGGTCTTTTTAACGGTCATATTTAATGGTATATTTTTTATTCGAGTGGACTGAGTACCGACAATATGCGTCACTGTTTTAGGAAGCAGGAAATAGCGCTGCTTACAAACCTGACATTAGTAAATTATATTGGGGATATTTTCATTTATGATTTCCCGCCTTTTTTGTTGTTTGTTTGCTTTTTACTTTCATTTTTTGTAGGGACTGTGATATATATTTTTGTGATTTGAATGTACAGTATAGCTTTGGGGCTCCCACAGACACTTGTGTATATAAACATATTAGGGGAGATTTTTTCATTGGTTGTGTATGATTGTGAAGGAATACACATTGTTCTCATGTTTGAGCCACTTTAAATATATTTTTTGACTTCTATCAGAAAGGAATACAAGCATTTATTCATATCAGCATTTTCATTGCAGAGTCATTTCAAAGAAGATGCAACAGAATAATTTGGCTTTCCTATTCTGTACTTTGTTTATTGACAGGTAATTCTAGCCTCAACTCTTTAGGGTGCCTCCCCATAATTGCTCAGCTCTTCTGTGTAATAAAAGCAGGATTGGTTTATATTTCACATGGGTGTAGGTCGTTTTCTCGTGCTATATAAAGAACATTCTAATGGCTTTGGGGGAGACGAACCAAATTAGTCCTTTATAATTGTAATTATATATTACTTTGCTTCATTAGAAGTGTGTGATTATCCCTGTTATTCATCAACTTAGGTACCGTGATTTACTGGGGTAGGTCAAATGTGTCACAGTTAGTCTCTCCCGTCCTCCATGTTTCGTGTTCTCCCTGTCTTATGTATTTCAGTCCTTGCCGGGGTTTCGTTTTCTCCGCCCCTCGTTTGATTGCTCACACCTGTCCCTCGTTTCTGCCTAAAGTTCATGTATTTAAACCCTGTCTGAGGGACTGCGTGCTGAATGTGTATCTGATGAGCTGTAAACCTGAATGTGTGTAAGTCGTGTTTATTTTCTTTAGCCTGCGTGTCCTTTACATGAGGATGGATTTTATCAATGCTTATATGAATGTGTATGCCATGCAATGGATCCTTATGCTTTATTTAGTTCACTAAAGGCAAGCAGTTCATTTTTGTTTTAAATGTTGATGTTCCACCTGCTCCATCAGACCCTCTGCTGTGACATTATGTCCATCTGGTGTACATCAGTAAGCACAACCTAGAACAACTTGTCTTAACCACTTGTAATCTAACCATTACCTTTAACAATATTTTTATGATGTTGGTCTTCTATAGTTTCCATCACTAGGTGCTTAACTGAAATCAGCTCCAGTGTTTCATGCTGATCTCTTTAATTTTTCATATGTAGTCATTTGTGACATGCTACATTTGTTGTTACTTTAACAAGGAAAATCACTGAAAATGGATATAAGCATAGTCAGTGAAATGAGTAACATTCTCCTTTTATTATATTTTTAAAAATGTTAAGTCTTAACTTAGTGTTGGTCTTTTAGCAAATGTTTTTTTAAAACGGCGATACCAGAGAAAAATAGAAAAGTAAATAAAGGAAGATGGAGGGATGATAAATGACGTGGTAGCAAATTTAAAGGGCCCCATCATGGATATATTTAGTTTGCTTTACTGAAAGTTTGAAGTAAAATGGTCCATACGGTCCATATATGGCATCTAAGCAGCAAAAATGACCCCCATTCTGAAATTAGATTGTCTGACGTCGCAAGCACACTATTTGCATATCTCTACCTGATCAGCCTATAGCAGTTTAGCACAGCCACTTAAAGCGCCTTTCTCGGGCATTTCAGCTCCGAGTACTTTTTGAATGAAGCACAATACAGGGCAGCCAATCATAAAGGAGCTCATTTATCTTGCATCCGTCGTAAAGGTGCAGCAGCAACAGCTGCCTGTTTAATTCCGAGCGATATATAGAGGTTGGAAACTGGCTGTGTAAAAAGGAATTGTGATTAAGCCACATGGATGTAAGTGGACATTCGGGGGGGGGGATGGTGTGGGTGCCAAGTATGGTGACTGTATCTTAAAAGCTGTAGGAAATGTTACATTCAGAATGTTTGAGACAAAATAAGATGATTACTATCCATGGTATAATTAACTGTGTTGCAGACAACATAAGCAGGGATTGGACTGAAAAATGTTAGGGTATTCTTAATGCTGTTGTCAGGTTATGCCGCCATATACTCCCTAGCAAGTACGGTTTCTGCTTCTAACACTTTGGCCACCTGCAGACGCAAGTACCGTGTTGTGCAATACTTAATTACGTCTACTTGAAATGCATAGTTCATAGCATTGAGTATTTACGGAAAACCAAGTGTTAGGACTGCTCTGCTCCATTGCAGGCTCTCACTCTAGCAAATGTGGCTTTCACTGTCTCAATCCAGTTGATCCATTTTCACAGGAAACGCTAGTAAAATACGTTTGACTCTTTCCAGGGACCATCATAAAATTCACAGCTGGATGCTGCATCTCATCTTTCTGTAAGAATCCAGTTCGACCTGCAGGTACGGGTAGAAACGGTGTTGAGCAATATTTAATCATGGGCCCTACATTTCGGAAACGGGGATGGAATATCAGAACACGCATGTAAATTCAGAAACGCTGTAAATCCGGTCCCAACATAACGGAAGTGCTGTTTCCGAAGTTGGACTTCTCTTAGGTTAGTGAAGTCTATTGGAAGCAGCGACAACCAAGTGAAAAGTACGTTTTTCGCTTAGCACGGTTTTTATCACGGGTAGGTATGTGATACAGCATGAAAGACTGAACTATTCTGGCCTATTTATTTATGCTAGGCTGCACATAACGCAGCGTTAAACATGGGATAAAAATCCCCATGTAACAGTTCAGGTTCTGTCTAAATACCTGGCTACTTCGCTATTTTACAATCCTATTTAGTACATTTGCATCGCTGCGAATGTCCTGAACAAAACACGCTGTACCTAATCCCCATCTCTAACATCTCACTAAATTAAAATTGTATGAATTAACAATGTAAAGTGGGAGAAATGGCGATCACCTTTAAAAGTAGTACTTACTATAGGCCTATTATAAACAACATGGAGGAAATTTAAAATAAAAATACTTGACTTGGACAGTGAACACAGTCAAGTGATGCTGACCAATAACCTTGTAGAAATTTCATTTCACATTACTGTAACACTGTAAACCTCACATTCGTCACAATGAGCTTTTTGAAAGTTCCGCTCTGCACGTCTCTGAAAGGCAGGTGAGTTAATCTCCTGGAAACATGAAAGCATGACACTAATATAAATCTTTCACTTTCTTCTTATATGCGAGTTGTCAATAAATCAAAATTCTTGTTAATACTCTGGAACAACGAGATCGTATAGACTAGATACTTACAATTTGCTTGTTACAGACGTAGCTTGAGAATTCTCCTGCGTGTGCCTGTTGCAGCTGACTCGTTCTGTTGTGCACTGGCAGATCGCTGGACAGGAGTATGTCCGGCAGTGACACACACCCCCTGCGCTGTCCAGTACCGCCAGCAACCACAACACACGGAGACATAATCCTCTAACTTCTTGTCCTTTCTCCAGGCATATACTCCCAAAACTCCAGTTTAGAGTGGTTAATGGCACTTTCGCCAGCACACTGTACCGCTCTGTCCACCTGTAGTCGGATGTTGTGTTTTGTGACTCATCCCCCACGTACACACATCTTTCCTGCCCATCTGGGAACAATGACCCTTTGACTGAAATAGGTCACATGAAAATACCCCACCTACATTTGTAACTACGTGTTGCTAATCCTTCATGTGGTATGGTTCAACTCACTATTTAAAAAGTTATTTGAAATGAATAACTTCGCTGAACTGTACAATTTCCTCAAGTAATACCTAATATTACCCCCTCATATAAACATCATTCCACAACAGTCGTTTAGGATTGTAGTCGTATTCATATAAAAATGTATTAAATTTTATTACCAGTGCTCAGACTTATGGTGGTGTAATATGGGCGAGGAACGAACCTCACTGTGCTTAATACACTGTGGTAGAATCACAGTAAACAGCAGAAAGTAAAACCTGAGCCACAAAACCAGGTTAAATTAGAGGATGGCACACTTGCCAGATGAAATTATGTTGATATGATGAATTACATAACAAATGCTTAATATTGCCACCAAAAAAATTTTCACTTGGACATTAATTGTAGTTTGGACTAAGGCTTTAATGACTGCATATGTTTTTTGTTTGATGGTTGATTCACTCAAAATTAAGTGAGCTACTTTTTGGAAGTCAGTATACTCAACATGGGTTATCTGTTTATGACGGGTTTCCTTCAGTATGTGTCTGTAGTTTTAAACGAGTGTTCTTTTTTCCTGTATAATAAAGATATTGTCGATGATGCGCTCTGGTCACTTTCAGTATTAGATGAAAAATGCAGCAGGTCGTTTAGCGCAGGCACAAATTTACATTTATTAACTAGATTTCACATTTATGGTGAAAGCTAGTGATGAAAATCACCTCTGTGCACAAACTGGTTCCAGAAGAGGATCCCTCATTTATTGGAGAAAATGAGTTGTTGTATGCTAATAAAAGATAAATGAGAGTTAAAGATGGAGTGGATCTCTAACCGCATGCAAATCTCAGGCCGAGCCAAGGGGGTGGGGTGGGGGTTGTGTTCCCATGGCGCTCCCTGTGCTTTTATTTTGTTCAGGTCCCACGGTGATGTCACCATGTGGTTTTGTTTTAGTGTCTCACATCTTGTCATTCCCTGCTCTCAAAACTCAGGTGTTTCTTATTTCTGTTCAGTCATCCTGTGTATTTGTAGCCCTTGTGTTCCTACTTTGTTGTCAGTGTTTATTGGCGCTGTCTTTGGTCTCTGTGTCTTGGATCGCTGGGTATTGTCATTATTTCTATTTGCTTTTGCTATTCTGTGTTTTGTCTTGTTTTTCTCCAGGCTTAGTTTGGTTTCTCTTGGTTTTCACTCTGTCCTGTTTCTGACTGTATATTCTGGATTTGTTTCCCCATCTCCCGACTATATGACTGTGGACTGTTACATGGATAATGACATTAGACTCAACCTTCATAATCGTGGCACTTGCATCCTGTGATTCTGTTACCCTTAGTTACACTTTTACTGGCAATAACTTGCTTCAGCTGTACTATGATCCAGACTGGATTGGTCCAAATAGCTACCAAAGACAAATACTTGTTTTGATGCCTAAATGTAAAATTACAATCCTTGTGGCTATTAGATATTTTTCACATTGACTCGGCTACTCTTGGCTACTTGTGTTGGTAAACATGGCCATGTTCTAGCTAAAGCTATCAAACAACAAAATGAATTTTTGGTACGCTAAATGACCTGTTCAACAGAAAACAGGCAACTTCAGCCCCCCATCATCGATTTCCATCTGGGAAAAGCCACAACAGTGTTTATTTCTATTTTCTGTCCAAAATTTGTTTTATATCTTCATGTTTTTGCTTCTTTGGTGACGAGATTTGGTCCTCCCTTGCTTTGTCTCGTGCTAAATAAGTTGGAGGACCTGCTCCACATGCATGTATACAGGGCTCATTGTAAGGTAATGAAAACACAATGACTCATAGTTACAGGTGAGTATACACTAGTCAATACATGGTTATATACTATATTTCATTTCTGCTAATAGAGCTTCGTAGATCTTGTACACTGGTCCTTTAAAGCTGGTTCATACTTCTGCCAAGATCCACATAAACCTCTGATTTGCAACGCAGTCATCGGCAAGTGTAGAACACTGAGCCTCACAGACATCTTGACATGCACATTTCCAAAAACTCACCTATACGTCGTCTTATCTGCGGAGCTGTATGTCAAGGAAATGCTAACTGACTGTCTGGTAATGATGGTGACTGGTCACAAGATCCCAATATTAGTTCACCCAAACTGAAAACATGATGGAGTAGTTTGAGCTTTGGCTGCCAGAGCAGGTACAACATTTATGTGGCTCGTCCTCAAAATATTACAAGACTAATGAAACATTCTTGGGGAGAGAGAGAGGACAAATCTTGGGCGAATATGATGGCTAATTAGTGCGCGCAGGACTTTCTTCTTTGTTGGTCATTTATACATTGTGGTTTGGACGCAGCCTGCTAGAGCGCATGTTCGTATTTCATTACCATGTGTCAGCTGACATCTATGTGAATGTCTGCTTATGACTGCTGCAGACACATATGCAGACACAGATCTTTGAAGCAGAATAAACCAGCCTTGAGATTTTGGAGGTCTCTACTACGCTTGCCCATGACTCCCTTCTCTGCGCCGTGAGGCAGAGACATTTACATGGATCTTTGCAGAAGTATAAGCTAACCTTTGTCATTCCAGAAAAAACAAAAAAAAATTCAAAAAGCACACACACACACATATATAGTAACAGCAGCACTCACGTAATACAAACGATAAACATGAAACGATTTGACATTAAACGAACACGTTACATTTAGACATTACATCTACAATGACCAACTACGCCGCACACCCTGACGTGAGTTTAAATACACAAAGACAAAAGGACGTACAGGTGCGTGCAGGCGAGCCCACAAACGAAAGTCCTCCTACTGCACGTGGCTGGCCAAACCACGTGACTCGCGGGAGGCGAGCGTTCCGTAACACACACACGCACACACACACACACACACACACACACACACACACACACACACACACACACACACACATATATATAGACACTCAAAGTGCTCCTGAATTAGTTGGAGGAGGAATCAATTTATATATGACAAGATGATGTTTAAACTAACATTCATTCCAAGGATGTAGATCTGTTCGTTTTCTTTGAATTTCCTAATTTCATTGCTGTCGTAGCAGCAATTGCAGTGAAAACAGATATGCCATTTAATGGAATGTAGATCAACAATAATCCAGAGAAGATTCCAGATGAGTAACTGCAGTGTACTGTAGTAAGAGATGTAGAGATATTGTATAGAGAGTGAGAGAGAGAGACAGCGAGACAGAGAGTGAAAAAGGGAGAAAATTGTAGTACAGAAGGTTTCCAGAGAAATAAGATGTTCCTGACAAAGGTGTGTGTGGAAGCACTTTGCCTGCACAGCTGATGAAAAACCGCTGTCCGAAACGTCCTGTTTCTGTGAAACCTGATGCGATATCCAGTTATGTTGTCTATGACCCTTGCCTGCAGCAGTCCACTCTGGTCTGATAGATTGCACATGATTCACAATTTGCCGGTTAATTTTGAAGTACGTGTATCCTCCGCTGTGATCCTTAATTTCACGAGATCAAATTATGCCTTCAGTTGATGGGTGTGATGTGATGACTGACGGTGGAACTGTGTTAGCCAAAAAAAACATTGTGGCTTGGGCTTGTATTCTGGACCGCTTTTGCTAGATGACCCAACACTAAACAGTTGATAGAGACCTCCAGACATTTTCTGGGTACTTTCTGACTTGATTCTCATGTGGTCATCTTACACAAACATTTAATTTAATACATTGAATAATTTTTTCAGCACCGCACTTCACTGAACCTGAAGTTCAGGCCTGGTCTTATGATTTAGGGCAGTTGTTACAATGAGTCTACAATGACCTCTGGAACAACATGCTAATTAAAATTGTGATTTTCCAAAAGACCTGTATAGAGCAATTGTGTAATATTCTTGTTTCTGAGAAGTGAAGCATTCAAGTTAAGATTGACCTGTATAGACACCAAATATAGGAAACAATTAGCAATAAAAGAAAATCCAATATTAAACCAACATTTGGTAGGTGGAAAGGACGTTCCCGTCCCTTCAGGTGAAATGCCCTATGACCCCTTCAGTTATGCACAGGAAAACCTGTCTGTCCTGAGACTTTACCCTTCTCTATGTCTGCATACTGCTCCTCTTTTTGATGAGCATATTGTAAATTTCTAGTCTTAGATGGTTGTGATTTGACTGGTTTTTTTGGAAGTCTAATGCTGATTTTCGTTGTGGATGGGATTTGTGTTTGTGTGTAGAGAGAACTGGCCTCTCCGATTTTTACAGCCCCTTCAATCATGCATAGGAGAGGCAATCTCTCACGTGCTTTGTCCTGGACTAAATCTGCAATGCAGCTGCTCGTTTGGTGAGTATTTCTAATTTCTTCTTTAACATAACAGTATTATATTTAAATTGCTCAGCTTTTCTGACTGTAATTTAATGTTCGGTTGCCGGTTTTATGCTGGCTCTTGCTGTGGTGTTTGTGCTTAAAGCAGGAAGGTAGGCTGAAGCCTAGACACTGATGCTCAGATGTATAGAGCTTGCATGTGGCATGCAATCCACCCAGTCTCTTCACTGCATTTAAATGTGATGTAGTTGAAATAGTTTAATTTTGTCCAGTTGATTTTAATGTAAGACACACTAAAGTGGATGTTGAAGTCAGAGCCCTTTTGCTTTTACTAGTCTTTGAGAGTTCATTACAGAACTTGTGACATATTGCGTTAATAGAAATATGTACTTGATAGATTACCATGTTTGCTTATATGGAGTAATGCAGAGTGAACTGGGATTTCAGGTGACAAGTGTTGGCATTGGAAATGTAATGTGCTGAAGCACAAACACCCCAAGAAGCTGCTCCATAACAAGCAGAATGCTTTCATAATCAGACCATGAGGTCCAAACAGTCTTCCAAACAGCAGGGCTACACGAGTTCATCGCGGGGAACAATTGCAACGATCGCAACGGTGACAGCTCTCTTAGAGTCAGGGACGGCGGGCCCACACGTCGACGTCAGTGTGGAGCCCAGCCTCACAGCCTGGTGTTCCTACATCACAACGATCCAGCGGGCCACCTACCCCTCCGGCTCCTTGAAGCACATCAACCACGCTAGGAACACGCTATCAGCATGCACCACAAATTGTGTTCTGTTCAAATAGGGCCTGAAGTGTTGAAGTGTTTGTAGTGTAGGATAATTTACACCCTTCAATATCAGCATTACCAGACAATCCCCTGGTAGTCAACCTTTTTACTCTCTGCTCCGCGCTGGCCCATAATTACCTAGCTGATGTGTACAAAGTGCTAGAGTGAAAATATGCACTGACTGAGGTGTTACGCACCTCTGTGTGTGTTGTGGGGATTGTACACATTTCTGTCCATTTTATTTGCAGCTCAGACCCATTCCTCCATTGCTGTCTGCGATTGGATCCACGTCGAATCCGATCCGTGAGCCAGTCCTGGTTTGCCTTCCAGCAGTTGCATCATCCGCCTGCGACTATAAAAGAGCCTACAGCATGCAGTTCCAGCAGCCTAATGTGCACTTACGGTGTCTGTTATTTGCTGTGGAAGTGCTCTGTGATTTTGTGATACCGGTCTTTGCAAGTGTTTCAGCTTATGAGTTTGGTTTACATTCTTGTACTGTTACTACTGCAGGTCTTATATATGTAAATCTAGGCCATTGTATAACTTCATATATGGCTACATAGTCACTGGTGTATGTTACTAGCCACACCAAGTGTAGGGTTGGTCCCTGTTTTTGTTGGGTTTGGGTCTTCATTTGTGTTTTGTGGCCAGGTTAGTGATTAGCAATTTACTTTAGTTTCGAATCAGGTCAGGTAGCTTATGCTTGTAGTGAGTGGGTTGTTGTTGTTGTTGTCGTTGTTGTCGTCGTCGTCGTTGTTGTTTGTTTGTTTGTTTGTTTTCAGTGTTAGCCAGCCTGCAATATACCTATCGATTTATTCCATTCCATGTCTTTGTTCATGCTTATTATGTGGTTCATCCCTCACACCAGTTCTTACCATTGTTTACAAATGTAACCATCCACCTGTTTCTCTCTTTTCTGGCCTAATCTAGACTGGCTCATAACCGTTTCCCTGAAGCCTGAGCTACAGCTCTGTAGAAATATTATAGTTCAGCTTTTTAAACCACAGGAGACAGAATCCTGACTTAGAACGATAAATCCCTGTGTGAATTTAACACACCTGTTTCAGCTTATTCATTAATAACCAATCCCTCTAATATGTGTGTGTTGAATTCGGAAACAAAGGCTGTGCGCTTCTGTGCTATTTTTCTTCATGTCCATAGTTTAAAAATAACACACGAGTATCAGTTTAAAAAATGGCATTGTAATAAATTAACTACAGTGTGCGGTAGAAAATAGTAGAAGGACCAGGAAGAGGTGTTAGCTAGGGTTACCTGATGTATTAGTCATATATAAAACACTACAATTTTTTTTTGTCTGATCCTAGACTCTGGAGACTCATTTTCAAGCAACCATTATCCATGTTTTTTCAAACTGGGTGACATTAACATTTCATGTTTATAGTCACAAATGTGCAAATGTTTTTAGGAAATTTGAATCGTTGTGTTAGACTATGTTTTAGGGTCCAATCAAAAATCCTGCTTAAACAGTGACCTGTGACACATTTTGCTTGTCGCTAAAGCAATTTGTCGGGAGTTCAGAAGCCCTGTCCTATACCTGTAGCCCAGTTCTCAGTTCTGTACCTTTGACTCTTCACAAAAGCAGGGAGCCCAAAAAAGGTGCAGGGGCTTCCCCAAGACTGTCACTTTGAACCACTTAACAAAGCCCTAGAGGAACCACGGACATCAAGGGGTTGGATTATCTCTTCACCACATAGCCTCTCCTCATCACTAAGTTCAAAATCAAGGAAGGATGGGCACAAGTTTTCTTATGGATCATTTTTAATTGCAGTCTTGATTGTTCTTCACACCCCCACCGTAAGAGACACCTGAAGGAAATTTTAGCTTCCTCCGCTCCACTCTGCTCGTCTTGGGACAGTACCCAACACTGGGAGGAGCGTAGGACATCTTAATGAGCATCTTTCTGTGCAATACCAGTACAGATCTAGAGCCTGAGGAGGGAGCACAGCATAGGTTGCAATTCTAAGATGTCTTAGTTCTCCTGTATAAAGTGTATAAACCCCCTAAAAAAAGCTGCTTTTTTTGTGTGTGACTTGGTGGCTTTGTGGGAAAAGCTTTGCCTCATAAACATGAGGTTTCTAGTTCAAAACTGGCCTTGTCTATGCAAGTTAGAAGCCTGTCTGTGTGGTGCCAAGTTGGTTGGGGTGCCCTCTTCCTAGTTAGAGATAGTGGAGGATGGAAATTAGAGTGGCTGGCGAACTTCAAAAATATGTAGGGTGATGGACTTTTAACAGGCATTTTTTCCAGTTTAGGTTTAAAACTAAGTTAACACCCTTATCCAGTGTTCTATAACCCCTGCTGTCCATTGCTCTGGAGACCCAGGGGGGGGCAGCCCGGTTGTTTCCCCCCCCCCCACCTTGCTTACATTCCTTCCTCCAGCCTACTCAGCTGTATCCTAGAGCCCTGGCTGGGTCTTGACCCAGCAACCTCAGACCCACAGAAGCAGTGCTCATACCATTGAGCCACAGGTACTCATTGGCATGTATGCTTTTTCAGAATATTTGACTTTCATTTCAATTGATTGTTGCAAGGTAAATTGATAGTTTTAAGGCAATAAACATAGCAGGCTCAAACCAATAACCTCCAACATCAACGACCACAGCCTTAGCTACCACATCAACCACACACAGGAGACATGCCTCTTTTTTGGCGATTCTAGAATTTGTTTTCTCTTGAAAGCATATTAGATTCCCCACCTGACACCTGTTATTGTTTTTTCACATTCCCTACGACTAGTGAGATATGGAGCAATCAAAGTTATGAGAATATGTACTGGATGTTTTCAGAAGTGCCAAAGCAAAGAAAAGACATCAAGAATTAAAATACACCACTGTAGATGTCTGGAAATGAAAGCCAGAATGTTTATTAAGCTTCCACCACACAAGTGTAATTTTGGAAGGACATATTTAATGTACAGAACAAAATACAAACTAAAATGAGCAAACTTACCACCATCCATATCCTTGCCGGTAGGTAAGATTCTGGAGTTGGTCTACACTTGTGAGTGATGATGGTTTCCGTTGATGTCATCCAGGCCTTTTGTGCATAATTCAAAAGCTACCCTAAGCCAAATATTAAATCATTATTTGTCAACGATCTCCTTGGTCGGCCGTAAAGCTGGTGGCTGACCTTGGTGACGTCCAGTGCGATTCTTGGCATTAGGTGCCACGCAGCCAATCAGATGACCGGTTTCTCACACTCTCCACAGAACAGAGGTCTCTGTTCACATACAGGAGCTTGGATGGTGGCACCTTGCAACGTGAATAAAGGGTGAAATGAAAAGTAGTAAAAAAGGTGAAACTCAGCTTCACTGGCTCCAGGACAACCACGTGAGGGGTAGCTTTCGTGCAGTGTAGCCGAGAGAGTTTAATAACGGTTCAACACCGTTCATATTCACATTACCTTCCAGATAGTTTGTCAGCATGAAGGCTACAACCAGACACACTAACACACACCGCAATATGTGCTACAACTCAAGCAACCTGTGCACATTTGCAGTATAGTTTAAGAAACTGTTAACAACCCCATCAACTCTGTTGCCCCGTGAGCTGTCAACATGGATATGAGCACCTGCCCGTGCTTGTTGCCCATGTTGGTTACCCAGGCAACTGTTTGTGCTACATCTCCAGCTATCTTATTGGTCATTTAAAAATAAATCCCTCAATCCCACAATTTATTATTTAGTTATTATTCTTGGTCAGCTTTTCAGTAGCAACATATGCTTATGGTACTCTAGCTTTCACATTGATTTTTAGAGACATAAATCTAACCGTGCTGGTGAATTGTTCTTTAGGATGGATCCAGAAACTGAGGCTTTAAATCCACTACCAGACACACTGGGCGGGGATGGTGTGGAGACGATTGGGTGGAGAAACCAGAAGCTGTGATGGTAAAGTTTCCATATACTGTGCTGAATTTCAGCCACACCTCACCGTGCTGCTTCCACGCTTCTTACCTCGGCCTCGCAATCTTCGTGCCAAAGGACATCCTGTTAACACACGTTGGAGTGTTGATGTTGGAGAGTGCCATGGAGAATCACCAGGGAAGTGGTGGGGTACCAGCAATGGAACGTGCCACAGACAACGGCACGCCTTATTATAAGGATCGGACTTCAAACGGTGAGAACTGGTCACACGATTGGTTTAACTTAAGTTTGTCACATACAATAACCACCACACTTTATATATCTGCAAGGGAACAGCTCAGCTCTCCAGCTATGCACAAATACAGCAGCAATAAATCTAGCTGGATAATTTTGTGCCTAAAGATAAACATGCAAGCTAAATTTATGCAAGTTGAACGGGTTTCCTTCGGTGTGGATTTACTCGCCTGTATGTGAGCACATCTGATAATCCTGCAGGATGTGCAGCATCTGGCTGTCCAGGACATCCTGTAACCAGCCCTTCACATTCCAGTGCACACCAGGTACCGCATGCCAATAGTCCAAAGATCACATGAAGAAGGCATCAAGAACAAAGGGTGTCCAGCTATATCTGCAGGCTGTCAACCATCTTATTATTGTTATTTTTTGGGAAACAAGTCTGCAGGCCTACTCGGTTTGAAACGATGTACACCCAGTCTTCACCTATAGGAACTGAAGGTGGAGGCTAAACAATCTATGCCATTTACACACTCTTAAATCACTGATGAATGTAAATATTTTAAGTAAGCTTCATATTCAGGGTAACCGCTCCTGTAATTACCATAAAGGGGAGATATCAGGGGAGGGGGACCATGCACAAGACCAGTAGTTTTAATCGTTCTATTTGACATTGCATACTGTTTATTCTTGGGCTGTTCTATATTGCTCCTCATACTTTGATCAATCAAACATATATAATCTGGTCACCACCCCTACAGGGTGATGAATGACATGAGAGAAGTTGGGCTGTTTGAATTTATGATGCTGCTTGACCAGTTAATATCAAGTATTTTTACAAGTAATCTTCACATTTATGATAACAGCTTCTAGCTAACCATCAGTTGGTCTTTGCACCAAATACACTTATTTATATTCTGCATTTGTATAACATGTGGTCACTGTTTAATATAGTTAATTGTAGTTTCTAAAGATTTTTAGTTTTTAAAATCTTTAGTGTTTTTAAATAAGCCTTTTGTGTAATTATTGACTTCTTCAGTTCTCTATATTGTTTGCACACCACACTTCAGGGAGACAGACCTTACATGAGAATATTCTAACAAAGGAACATAATTAGATAACTATCAAGAGATTTTATAATCTGTGTTTGCATGTCTATTCCGCACTGTCAAGTGCATTTACAGGTCTTTGGGTGTACAGTGTAAGGATTCTCTTACAAGTTTTTAGGAGTATATTGTAAGCATTCCTTTACATGCCTTTATAAGTCTATGAAACAAACCAACCATCTACACATACAGGAACAGGGCTGTTGCTTTTCTCTGCAGCTTTTGGCTTGGCAGAACATGGTTGCCTCCGTGTGGATGGATATAAAAAGTCCAATAGCTTACTTTTCAATTGGTTATCGCTGCTTCCAATAGACTTCACTAATCTCAGAGAAGTCCAACTTCGGAAACAGCACTTCCGTTATACTGGGACCGGATTTACAGCTTTTCTGAAGTTACATGCGTGTTCTGAATTTCCACCGCGTTTCCGAAATGTAGGGAATGTGTTGTCATTTTAAAGAATATGCGTTGTGTATTGGCGTCCCGATGGGTTTTCCCGACCACAGTAATAGATACATTTATCTTGCGAACACAATTTAAGAGCAAGTAAAACTGATAAATTGTCGAAACAGAGCAGCCGCCACCTCATCATCCTGTAAATATTACCAAACTGAACAAACAGAATCAAACCACTACTAGACGAAATAAAGTATGAATTATGAATGACACGGAGATGAATAGCAAGGAAACTGAAACGTTTGTTGCTAAACTACTGCAGACGTGATGTGTGACGTCAGAACGCATCCGCATCAATTATGCGATTATGACGTAGTCAAAGAACAGATTCTTCAAACGAGCAATTTGGGTGAACCATTTTTAGTCTACAGATCACATTTCTGTTTTAGACAAACGATCTCTTCTGTTATCAAGTAGTGATGGTTACACTTGGATTTTCAGAACAAAATTTATTATGGGTTATTCCAGTAGTTTCTATTGTAAACCAAGAAGCAAGGAACCTGTTCCTTCTGAGAAGTATGAAAAGAAAAGCACTTCATATGCCTGGGATCAATTCAAACACGTCATGACGACGATATAAAACCTGATGAAACAAGCTTGACAAGCAGCAGTTCCGGTTTTCCGTGAAAGTCTCAAGCACAGATGAAGACGTTTCTATGGTTATCTCGGTTTTATAAATATTAGCCTATAGAGTTGGGCTTAGTACGTGAATAAAAGATGACATTAGACATGCATAAATTACGGTGTCCTGGAAAACCCATCGCGCCGCAAATACACAAAGCATATTCATAAAAGTGGTAAGACGTTTTAGAAATGCGGTGCAACTTCAGGAACAAATCCTGTCATAACACAACGAAGTGCTGTTTCCAGAGGACACGGAAAGGCGTGGACTTCTATGAGATTAGCGTGAAGTCTATTGGAAGCAGCGACAACTGAGTAAAAAGTTTTGGGTTTTTTTTTTCCGGTTACCACGGTTTTATCACGGGTAGGTATGTGATACAGAATGGGAGACCGACCTATGCATGCTCTGAATTCTTGCATATTTATTTATACATAACGCAGCTTTAAAAACATGGGATGAAAATCCCATTTAACACACTTCAGGTTCTGACTAAATACCTGGCTAGCCAGCTACTATTTTACAATCCCATTCAACCTAACGAGAAACTGTATAATACAACTCTGGATTCTGGCTAAATACCTACAATTAGTGTGGTGTTTATTTCACGTCACACTTTTTATGCATGTAGCTATGAACATCACACTTCAGATAAGAGAAGAACAAAATAGTTGACCAGCATGACCAATGACCAAACTGGTCACCCAGTATAATCAGATTGAATTTTGACCGGTATGACCATGCTGCTCCATCGTGCTGGACCACCCTGAAGCTGATCATACTGGTTGAACATCTTGGTCAAGTTGTTCATGCTGTCAAGTTGGTCATTGTAGTATATCAGCTATATCAAACTTGAACCAAAACAATTTCCCCGGGGCTCAGATGTCCCTAAATCTGTTCAACTCCCTTGTGTCAGCTCTTTGCAATATTTGTGGAGAGGAATTTCAGCATCGTTCTGAGACAAACTTTCAGAGACAAATTGGGCTAGCTCCACCTGTCAACTACTATTAGAGAATAGTAGAGAATTACACTAAACTGAATACTCTGTCTGAACATTAAGATAAAATAAAGGTTTCAGATTTTAAACATCTTTAATATAAGTAAAATAATTCAGAACATCAGCACATCCTGAATAGAGAGGCCTGTCTTGTTTTCTGCATGTGTAACACTGTGTAATACTGAAGTACACAGTCCAAATGGCAGGTACATGTAGCAGGTAATCTCCCCATTAGCCAGAGACTCTTCCATGAACACAAAGCTTCACCTGGAAGATGTTTTCTATAGCATGTGCTGTCAGCTTGGTTTCAGTATAGCACATGAAAAGCTTGAAGAATGATGGATTCTGTGGGGTATTGTTTATATCAACTGTTGATTGTCCCTTCTTAAATCTGGGGGGGGGGAAGCATCCCGTAGCTTATAAGCACATTTAGCCAACATTCGAGACAAACTGTTAAATTAATGCTCTAGTACCTGCTGAATTTGTAAATACAAAAAGAATTTTGAAAAGTCTTAGAAGACAAATTTCATTTTCATATATACACAAACTGTAAATGGTTGCACTTTATTCATACTTTCATGATTTTCTCTTAATAGTACATTAAAATGGAATCCATTAAGTCTGATATCATGAATACTTGTTAAAGCATATAATTAAACTATTCAGTTCATAGTGTGTATTGTCTCACAAGTCACATATGTAAAATTATATTAATATGGATACCGTAACACCACAGTGAGAGGCATAGCAAAAATCACACCTCTGTTATATATGCACAGGCTTTTGCTTGGCATCGACTGAATATACAGAAAATGAAAACTAATCATTTCAGTATGGTTGTTATGCTGATGCTGTACACACCACAAGGAAAAACTCAGCTAAGCACAACAAAGCTGTGCAAATTACACCTATATCACACAATATATGAAGACAGAACTCAAAATATGCAAATACCTCTGAATGGAGAAATGGTTGCAGTAGATGAAATGTCATTTAATATAATCATGGATGATGTTCTCATTGTCTCCTAGTGTCTTCATGAAGTGGAAAAGCCCTGGTGTCTGGAGCAGGCTTCAGTTTATCTTTAGCTTGGATATCTAATCCATGAAGATAATGTTCAATTTCAATTTCAAAGAATTTTCCAAATTTCACTGTCAAAACAGAATTGATCAAAAGTTATATTTTTATTAATAATTTTACAAGAAGCATTTAAAAAATGATAGAGATTATTTAAACATGGTGCATATTCTTAAAGCTTCTCAAAGCTGATCTAGGATTTATGTCAGTGTTGTAAATAAGACAAAAATATGATATTAGGTTTGCACTCAAACTTTGAGAAGCTTTCAGAATATGAACCTAGATTTAGTAACATTTCAAGCACTATTCAAATTAATTGAACTGCACATGGATTCCTGCACGCCACAAGTTCAGTTCAGCTGCTAGACGTGTTTTCCTGCTTCTTATTCATATCGATAATGAGGGTGTTATGAAACCACCGATTCCACACAGATACGTTTCTGTTCGCTGTTCATTACGTCGGTCTACTGTCCAGGTTGGTTAACTTACTGAAGCAAAGTGGTGACACTCAGTGATCATCCGTAGGGATTTCACTAACCCTCCCACACTTAACAGGTGGTGGCGAAACGTACAAAATGTAAAAATAATTTTAAAGTGAAACTGAAGGACTGTTGACAAATACAATAAAAGTACATTTTTGACTTTGCAAATGTGCTCGAGTAACAGTATAAAGTATCCTCTTTTAAAACAACTTAAAAGTACAATTTGTTCAAAACGTTACCTAAGTATATGTAAAATGTATTAAAATGTAGTGCATTACTACCCACCTCTGAGTGTAAGACTTCCTTAAAATAAATGTAGAGCAACCCAAAAATGTAATGATTCTGATTAACAGGCAACATTCAAAAGAAATTGGAAACTGGAAAGCAGGTTTAACAGAGAGGATCAGACAACGCTGGGCCAAAAACGCCCCCTACAGGCCACTCGGGGTTTGCTCCACTGCAGACATGACACAGTACACATTTCCAGTGCAGTGAAGAAACCTTGCAACCTTGACTGTTCAATTGGGAAAGTCAATTAAAGAATAATAAGTTGAAGCAAAGTGATCCTTGAAAGCAAAGGTTGTGTATCCTGATAATTATTAAAGCCATCATGTAGAGACCGGTCTATGGATATTTAAAATCCTGAAAGGTCAAGTGGAAGAGACAACATTCTTACACACAATATGGGATGTATTTTCATTCGTCCATACAAACATTATAACTTACAAATAGTCTATAGATGCCTTTAAAAATTTTATTTGAAATAATTGAGCAATGTGACTGTAAGATCAAAAAATGATATGTAGAAAAAGACTAAATGTATGCAAATATATTCATGTTTTTTTAGATCACAATAAAAAGGTGAACATTTTTAACACACAGATCACAGTATATCTGTGAACCTAAAAAGGTTGTTTTCAACTTATTATGCAACTTATTAAAGAACACTGCTTTTACAATTAAATAAATTATGTAACATAACGTATTCACAAACATCAGCTCCAGAACTACACCATGATTTTAATAAGAAATGCTGTTTTGATTAAGAAGAAGCACAATGATTATGAAAAGTATATGATGTATTTATCTGAAAACAAAGATGTCAAAGTGTAATAAATTTTAGCCAAGAGCTATCAAAATATTAACCTAATGAGCAGAAACAGAAAAATTATATAAAAGCAAAGCACTGGGTTTTTATTTATTTATATTAACAAAAGCCCGTCAACAAATTATTTATTTCAAGATGACTCTTTTCCTAATTCATTCTAATTTCTAATGTTCATGTAAGTGATCCGGTAATTTGATTTGTGCATTTTATAGTAGTGATATATAGTGAAACGAATAGACGTTTCAGAGGATTTTGCCATCCTATGACTCATGTGCTTCCTACAGTAAAAACACTTCATCATATTCTGAATATGTTGGCCATTTTAAAATATACTCTAATGAAATGATTAGCCATTTGCACAGTATTGCTACGATATTTCTCACAGTAAAAACAAGGAAATATGAGTAGCTAAGAACGTGATATTTATAAATATAGTGGATTTAACTGAACTGGGAAGGTCTGAATTTCCAACAATTTTTTTACTTTTCTACATATGTAGCACATTTTCTTTCGATGCATTAGATTATGTTTAACTATCTGACTCAAATCTGCTCTCAAACGCTTTAATACAGCATAGAAGCGAGCCATTGGAGGGGAAACAACAAGACAAACATACAATGCGAAATATCAAGAACCATACTCCTAAATGTTTGGCACTTGTTTAACGTATTGCTGGGAAATTGTTCATGATCTAGTTGAGTGATTTATTAGTCAATTAGATAACCCAACTATCCTGCGCGCATGCGTGACTGTCACGTCTGATTCCACTAAGATTCCTTTTTCTACGAAGTGGATCAATATTATATAAACAACATAGGCAAACAACACTGACAAAAATGAAGACAGTATAAATGGCAACATAAAAAAACGTTTTGAAAAATGTTATACCTGAACGTATACCATACCAGTCCTACTCCTGCCACCTTGTGCCCTAAAACAGAACTTCATATTTTAATTTGTTTCAAGACTCACCAGTTACTTCTAGCTGCCTTGTCGCGCCGCACCCGTCCATTGAGATTCTTGTTTTTGGTTTATTTTGGTTACTCGCTATTCACATGGTCGTCTGTTTCCATTCTCCACGTGTGTCTGAACTTTCCTGGAGGTGTCGTGTCGTTTTGGCCCTGCGCATGCGCAACAGCCAGCTCCCTTCCGTATGCAGTCATATGGTTTGCCATGTAAAGATATCTTTGCTGCTCACACACTATTTGTCGAATTCTGGATCGTCCTTTACGCAAATGGGATCCCCCGAACTACGGACAGAATTAGAACATTTCCTTAAAAACCTGAATATTGAATATGTCACCGTCGAACACCCAGAGGTAAACAACCCCAATACACAACGAGCCGCATGTGTATTAACATTTAAAATTACATTTAACAACCCTAAGGAAATCTACCAAAGCTATGTTTCCCTCAGTGGGAGATGGTGCAGTGCTCACGCCGAATGCTTGTTAGGGCTGAAGTTCACTACCGTCTTCTTAGATGGCTGAGGTGTTTAACTTTGGGTTCGGTTTATGTACACCAGCGTTTGTGCGTTACTGAAGAATAAGGAGTGCAGGAGTTCCTAAGATAGCCACCAGATGTCTCAAAATAACATCCAAATGGGAGACAGCTGATCATTTATCATAATTTCATTATTTAAATGTTATTTTTTAATGTTTATTTTACCATTAAAATCACATTTAGGACACTATTTGAAACTTAAACATCATACACCCCAGCCATGTACTATTAATAAGATAGTTATAACACAAGTTCATGCACATGTTTGACACTTTGTGAAACATCACCATCCAGACAAAAGAAAAGGGCATTTTAACATTTGGACATTCAGGATGGCTGTCACTTTATTGTTCAGTTCTTTTAATTTCATTTCATGATATTTGGAATTCTATAATCTACAGTGCAGCTGTTCACATGAGGCAGTTTAAATCAGCGATTACCTTAGTAAAACTTCAAAATAACTAATTTTAGTGCTTTTTAAAAAGGTATTTCCCTTGACAGAGCAATTTTTTAGACTGGGGTAGTACTTGCTTGAGAAACTTTAAAATGAAGACTTGGAGTTTAGATGATTCGCTTGTGCTTTTGGCATCAACCTTGTATCTTGGGTGTAAAACAGTTAACTCAAACAGTAAATTAATGTACTCTTAGATTAGAAATGAGGCCTAGACTCTGAAGAAGACCATACTAGTGTGCCTTATACCACACTATTCCTTGTAATGCAAGTCTCCAGTTTGTAGGTGTCTTTCAGTATCCCACTGGCTTAAGCCCGCTTGTTTTCCAGGTCTTCACCGTGGAGGAGATGATGCCCCATGTGGAACATCTCAGCGGAGCCATCACTAAAAATCTGTTCCTCAGAGACAAGAAGAAAAAGTGTCTGTGGCTCGTGTCCGCCCGCCACGACCGGCAGGTCAACCTCAACGACCTGGCCAAGAAGCTGGGCGTCGGCAGCGGCAACCTCCGCTTCGCCGACGAGGCGACCATGCTGGAGAAGCTGAAGGTAGGCCAGGGTTGTGCCACAGCGTTGGCCCTCTTCTGTGACAGAGACCAGAGTGTGAAGCTCGTCCTGGATGCCGACCTGGCCAACGGTGGCCACCAGAGAGTCTACTTCCACCCGATGACCAACGCCGCCACCATGGGACTCAAACCGGATGACCTGCTGCGGTTTTTAACAGAGACGGGTCACGAGCCGATTCTCCAAAGCTTCGATTAGGTCACGGCTGCATGGCTGTCTCAGAACAGGTCAACGCAACAAACAGCTGCAAGGAGCATGTTCGGGTTGTTGGGGGGGGGGGATTTTAGCTGTGTGTGCTTTGGACTTTTATCACTGGCATTCAGCCCAGGTCCTCTTGAGTAAATGTTCTCATTTTACCACTTCCTATTTAGCAGGGTGCCATAAGACACAGACATAAATAAGAACAAGTGAACAAAAGTTGAAAAACAAAACCATTTAACCTATTTACCTGACACTCACTTTTAATCATCCAAAATAAAGTCAAAATAACAAATTATCACTTTTATAAGGACCAGGATGTGTTCTACTATTGTACTGTAAAACTTTTGAATTGTAAGATTCGCCAATTCTGTCTACTGAACAACTGGACCATCCTCAGTTAACCTTTTTGTATGTTGTGAATAAAATGCTGCCAAAAACCATTGAACAAAACCTCTTCTGTAATAAAGATTCTTCACTCTGGGAACACAGGTGTACTGAGTCATTTTGGAAAACCAAGTCAAAGGGTGTAAGATACCAAAAACGGCTTAACTAACTTCAGCACAGTTATCTTACTTTTTGTGCATTGCAAAATTTGCTTTTGTAAAGGTGTGGGTTTGAAGTAGGATGTCAGCCTTGTCAGGATGCGAAAGAACAGACAAGTCTTGTTTTATCACATCAAAAGCATTTATGTAAAAGTGGGAAAGGAAGCAAATGCCAGGTCTGAATAGTGTCAGCAGTCTTACAGGCAAACACACACACACACGCACACACACACATACATACATACAGCTTGCCAGAGGCGTGAGCAGAGGCACATGCCTGCTGTCCTCTCCTTTTGGCACACCCGGATAACAAAAGCAGAACATTTGGCCCAAAATAGTCTTTTCTTAATCTTCAGTTTGAAATGGTTTGAAGAAAACCATTGGCACGGCGCTCTGCTGTGATGGGCGATGCGTGCGGTAGGGCAGAGGTGTGGGACGGGCGTGAGGAAGAGTGGTGAGTAGCTTTGCTTCATGCAGATTGCAGTGAATTGAGTGGATCGCTGTACTAGGTTGGTCTTGGAACTCACATATGCATGCTGGTAAAACAAAGTAAGTCCACTGGCGTGTTGTCCAAAGGCCAGGTGACCGGGCGTCACCCAAGTGACCAGCAGGCTGTGCCCTCTACCTCACTGGAGTGAATGCTGGCACCAAAATGCTCGCCCACGTGAGGAGAGCGCAGCGAGCCAGAAACGGTCAAGGCTCACGGCGACGTTGTCAAAAAGTCTCATTTCCTTGATTCAAGGAAATGGGGAGTTTTGATTTCTTAACAGAAGAGGTCATTGATTTAAAAACAAAAAGCAAAAAACCTCACACACAATCTGTCTCGATGTAGACCATCTCAGAAGTTTTAAAAGGATTCGGTCAGGCAGAAGGTCACTTTTCTCCTTAGGTGGCCACAGACGAGGAGGAGTGAAAAGAGAAAGGCAAAGAAACGATTGCAGGCAGAAATGGTGAGAAAAGTCAGTCATGTAAACAAACACACACGCACAGGAGAAACCAGCATGCGCTGGGGAAGTGGGGGAGTTTCAGCGTCAGGAGGCTAGCACCGTGCAGTACTGAAGTGGGGGAGTTTCAGCGTCAGGAGGCTAGCACCGTGCAGTACTGAAGTGGGGGAGTTTCAGCGTCAGGAGGCTAGCACCGTGCAGTACTGAAGTGGGGGAGTTTCAGCGTCAGGAGGCTAGCACCGTGCACTACTGAAGCCACATCTGTGGGCTGGGGAGGGATGACTGAAATCCGTTCAGACTAACAGACTGATCCCAGCAGGGAGACACTCACATCGCATCATTTCCACTGAGAAGGAGGGAGAGCAGGATGACAGCATGTTTTTGAGGGTAAGCTGGACAGAGGAAGACGGGGGGGGGGGGGGGGGGGGTGAGATAGGCGGGGGGGGGTGAGATAGGCGGGGGGGGGGGGTTAGGAGTGGGCCCAAAACAACCCCTTAGCCCCCACCCACCCCACCTGACGGGATCCATCCATCCTCCATGTTCACCGCCACACACCAGCACGCGGGCAAGTGCATGCAGGTCAGGCATCCGAGTTGCCATAGCAACAACCCCACCCTGCCCTTCTCCACTCACCCCGTTGGCCCCAGGAAAAGAGAGCACGGCCAGCAGTTAGTGCTTAGGAGCTTTGCTGCTCTCCTGATCTGCTTTTAGACTTTCTGCGTTCTTGCGAGACTTCCACATCTGCAGGACAAAGGCAGGTGATGTTACAGCGAAACATTACAATCAAAATGAAAGCGCTGAACAGCAAATGTACATGATAAAGATGAAGCAATATAATCGTTCTGAAACTAAAGGGGAACAAATAAATAGCAGTTAAATCACTTCAATAATGTTGCGCTACTACGACGACATAGATAAATGCTAATATCTTGTTTTTACTTTCCCAAAAGAAATGTTATTTAAAAATGAATTTCACAATATACAAAAACCTGCAAACTCATATTCCATTACTGAAGACTCCCTTCCAAACTGTGACACTAATATATTGCAATGGATCCTTGAAGATCCTCCAAATGAACCGGACAGCTCTATTGCGCACACAAACACACACACACACACACACACACACACACCTAATACCGTAGTTAACCAATCGCATGTAAACGAAGCAAGACAATACACCAGCATGAGAGAACTGCCTCATTTTGATCAAAGCAATCAAAATGGAACAGCAGAATGGAAGGGCGTAGAAATGACTCGACAGTGACTGAGTGACACCCCCTCATGCGCAAGCTAGTCCCAAACACCAAGACCCATCAGTGCATAACACCAGTCATCCCTTCTGAAAAGCCCCAGTCTCCCAAAAAAGCACCCCAATGCATCGCAGGTTCTTCCCATAGAAGATACACTAACATTCAGAACAGAATAGGAGGGATTCATTTGTACATGGACGTGTGTTAGCCCTCTAAATGGTTCTCATAACACAGCTCATCAAGGGATATGCTCCACAAGCCTAATTACTTTATTTAAATATCAATTTAGATCAGCCCTCAGCTAACCATAGAAGTTATGAACACGCAAATTTAAGCACAGGGTTGACAAATAAATTAGTGAAATGCTGAAATAATAAAATTCCATAAAGCATTGTTGTGTTTTCTTAATTTTGTGATTTGGATAATCATGGCAATATGATTACTGTACATTTTGATAGACAAGGAAGCCTATTCAAATACAGACCATGTCTTATGAACATGAAAATCACATAAGACGTAAGGATAACAACATGCAAACATTCAACGCTTGGACATGTAAGTTCAACAAAGGGATTGTTCAGAATCAGAAATCTCCCACGAAACCAAAAACAGCGAGAGTGCATGGTTATGAAGTCAGCGACGAAACAAGAAAAGCAAAACAAAGAGGTGAACGAAAAACTATGGTAGTGCTCGAAGTGTTCATGCAGATGCATGGCCATCACCACACAGGAAACAGGTCACTCGTCCCCAACACCGTTACACGCAGCCGTACTCGTACCACAGCGACTGGCTGTCCTCCGAGCTCAGGGAAGCGGATTGGTCAGAACCACTCACGTGACTGTTATCATTGCCCCGCCCATCTATTTTGTTGTTTGGCGGGCTAGCGCTCTGGTCTTTGGGGTCATTTTGACCAGGCTTGGCCTCTCTGGGCTTGAGGGGAGGGCCGCTGATGTTGCTAACGAGGGAGGGATTGAGGGAGAGGACAGCCTGGTTCCTAGCTCCGCCTGCAAACACGGGCTCGCTAAAGATGGAGTCCAGGAAGACCGACTCTACGGTGAAGGAAGGGCCTAGGAAGGCCTGCAGACTGGACAGTTCGGGGTCGTCTATGCTGGGGGCGTGGCCAGTGCACGGCATGCTGGCGGACTTGGGCAGCAGGGCGGAGGGGCTGGCCTGGGGTGGCGACTGAGGGTGTGGCCGAGGGTGGGGGGCAGGGTACTCACTGGGCGCGGGCTGAGAGCAGGGCTTCCCCCTGGAGGGCGAAGGGTCCACGGGGACTGGCTGACGGCTGTCTTTGGACAGCAGGTCATGGATGCTGGTCCGGCGCGTGGTGCCTTCGGCTGTGGAGATGACGCTGCTGGCACGCGGCAGACCCGCGGAGGAGGACGGGCAGGAAGAGGTGTCCAGGCGCTCGGACACGGACGTGGCCTTGCTCTGAGACTTCAGGCTGGCTCGGGGCTGGTTCGAACCCTTGACGCGGGTACTCTCCGCCTTGCGCAGGCTTGGGCGAGCCGGGCCGCCTGTTCTGGATTCGGAGGGCGTGGCCTTTCCGCTGGCAGAGCGCAGTATGCCCCGGCCCTTGCCACGCTCCTTCTGCACGTGCTCAGTCACTCCTGACACTCGGGGCGATTCTGCAGTCAGGTTCTCCTGGCTGCCGGACTGCAGGGGAGACATTTCCACATGTAGCTTAACATTACAAAGCATCCAAGTACTTCAATATTTGACAGATCATTTAAAATGATTTGTATTATTTTTGGCACACCTAAACAACATTTATTACTGTAAACTTAAAAGCTTTGCATATATTTCATTTGGAAGCGTCACATGGAGCCAGAGGGTCACGCCTGGGCTTTCGGAGCCACTGAGGAGACGCCGGAGTCACCTGGCGAGGGTCTGCACTCTCCTCCAGGAACTGCTGCAAGGACAGCACCTCACCACCCGGGGAGCCCGTGCTCCTCCTGGGGGGGGCGCCAGCGAGCTCGGGGCCCCTCCGGAGCTGCAGCGGGCTCTGGCGAGACGAGCGCTGGGCGTGAGACAAGGAGGAGGAGGATGAAGATGACGGCGGCGGCAGAGGCGGATGCGGCAGCACGGGGCTGCTCCCGCTCGACCAGACGTCGGCGTCCAGACTCAGGCTGAGCTCGCCGCTGCTCTCGCTCTGCGGTCTGCTCAGGCTGCCGTTCACCACACCTGAGAGACCAAACGTGCAGTGGCAGAGTTAATTCGTTTAAAAGATCTTCCCAAAAAAAAGGGGGGGATTTAACATTACTTTTGAGCCAAAGTTAATCAATGTATGGAGACAGTTCCTTTGGGCATTCAACTATTCTATCGGGAAAATGTTCTGAACATGCTTAAGGTGCAATAGTTCCTAAATTGCTGTTTCAGCCATTAACTGTAACTGTATCAGTCATCTGATACAGTTAAAAAATAAAAATATATAGTCGAAACCATTTATATAATGATCAGTGTATTTTAACGAAAATCAAAAGCTAATTACAGGCATTAACGATCAAGCAAATGTAACGAAGGCACAAGAAAAGAGCTGAATACGAGAAATACCACACAAAGTTCCACTAGGAAGTGAAGCTGACCCGCAACAGCAAAGCCACTCCACCAAATTTAACCCAATTTAACACCACCTTAGAGCTAAAAGACGTGCAGTACAGCAGTATTCCAGATCCCATATTCGATTAATACCACACAGCCTCATTACATAAAGGTCATCTTTTAGGGTCGTCTTAAGTAAGACTCGTGAGCCTCTCTTTGAATGTATGTCGCTGAATGTGCTCTAAGGCGACAACATACGACACAGACCAAACCTTCAGCATTAAAACGTGCAACATATGGGCATACCTCTGCCACAGACTGGCAGGTAGCAAGAAAGATCATTGTTATTATGACTGGCGGTGTCGTCACTATGATGAATGACTGGTCCAGAATCTGGACAGAGATGACAGGGCACTCAGCATGTGAACCCAATCACACTGGGGCAACAGATGGACCATGCTGGCTGGAACAATCAGCAACCATATTGGCCCTTAGTATGCCCAGTGGCAGGGACTGGAAGAGAGGAGGAGCCTTGCAGGACAAACCAGCCAATAAGCATCCAGGGGGGGAGGAGCTCTACATCGTACAAGGGAAGAATTTAAAGAGACCAAGCTCGCAAACTGTCCCACTTCGAGTGCAGTGATTGCTGTTGCTGTTACTGTAATTATTGTTGCACAATTGAGGCAAAGGCACAAAGAAGATGTTAATACAGGAATCCCAGTGAAAAGTCTTAGAGCCAAAACTGCTTCCGAAGAAGGCAGATGAAGGGTGTCACGTGTCCGATGTCTCGCGGCAAGGGCTCGAATGAGTGAAGGGGACGGGGCAGCACGTCACTTACTACAGATGATACAAGGGGCTTTGCATTTGACGGAGACGTCTGGAGCTGGGGGGCAGACTGCTTCAGAAGTGCTAACGTGCTCCCGTCCTGTGCAATCACACACAAACGGCTCACTGTCATCACGTGGTCTCCTAACTCTTCACGCCTGTCTCAGCAGATGCCGTCTTGCATATTATAAGTGTCAAAACCTGTAAAGTGTGTGTCCACGGCATAATGTTTAATGGCATCGTGTGTGTCTTAAATTTCTTGGAAGGTGCTGATGTTACGACAGCTGAAGATGATATAGGTATATGTTTACTTGGACATTGACAATTCATGTGTGCGTGGGTATTTATAAAAACAAAGCGGGCAACTCCGTCAGAGGTCACTGAAACTTCAGTCATTATTATCCAAATCAGGATAATAGAAGTGATTGCAATTCTTCAAACATCTTATAAAATGCTTGTTCTTGGACTAACCCATTACACACACACAGGTGGGGGAACCTACTGTGATTGCAGGGCCACGCCTGGGATTCAAACTTGAATCTAAAACTTGAGCCCCTTTCAGACATGTATAGCAACCCTAGACATTCCACTTCCGCATGTGAGAACACAAATGTCAGAATCAGCTGTAGCGAACATCCTGCCAGCTCGCTGGTGTGAAGCCCGGGTGATGTCCGACTGTGCTCGTGGGAACAGAACAGGTCATTGTTCAGAGAACTCACAGCAAGAGAGTGGCTGTGTTTATATCCTATGACCGGCGCCAAACCCAAAATAAAATACGAAAACGTCTAACTGGAGACACAAGTCTCACAAGGTTAGGTCGGATATGAACACATCTATAAAAACGCTGCAGCATGCTTCACTCAGATCGCAGATACGTCCATATACATGTGCCATTAAAATCAACATAAAAAATTTATCATTATGGATGAGCCCTTCGAAGATGAGCACGTGCGCCATCATGGACGTGCTGAGTTTGCACTTCCGAGGATCCGAGAATCATGGGGATGCGCCACGGCAGAATATTGTTCACATGAGCGCCGCCCTGCAGGATGCACTTAAACAACACCGAAGGCTTCTCACTTGAGTATTATGGGGTAGCATTTAATCCAACACCCTCTCTGGTGCCATTCAGAGACTCTTCCCTGCTAACGGATGGATGAGATTTCCACCTGCTGCAACTGTACAGCTGTGTGGTGTTAACGGTTTGCAGAGGCGGGGTCGTAAACGCTGTCCTTTTCTCACCTTGGGCTCGAACCCCACTCTGCTCATCCGAAAAGACTGGAGTGACGTCCTCGTACGACACGTTGTCTGCAGGACACAAAGGCAGACTTTTACCTGATCTGGGAACAGTCTGATGATGTAGGACATAAGCCCCCCCCCCCCCCCCCCCCGACTGGACAGGGCAATGTGCAGGCTGAGGGGGAACAGCGTGGAATGAGACATTTAAAGCAAAAACTAAATCAGTCAGTCAGCATGCATGCACGCTCACAACAAACGACACTAAAGCCCTTTACCGGGAAAATTCAGGACACTTCGAGATGAGAAGAAACACACAAACATCCACACACTCCCACTTCTGACCCTGACAGAACACAACCCCAGCACCTCCCTCTGATTCCAGTGGTGCGGGACGCACGGAAGGTGCAGGGAGCGTGGCTACCGGCACTCTGCTCTACCTCTGTTCTTCAGTTTGTGCTTGGAGCCGTGTCCGGGGGGCAGGCCGAGGGTAGCGCAGTCGATGGCCGTGGTGGAGTATGCCATTGTCCCCAGCTCCTTCCTCCGTTGGCCTCCACCCGCCGCAATCACCGCCGACGCCAAGGCTGCCTCCTCGGGCGTGTCCAGGTGGTCCGTGCTGCTGCTCCACTGACCCCCCGCCGAAACCATGGTCTGCAAGAGGTCGTTCATGGCTGAAGAGGAACAGCGAGGGGATTAATACCTCGCACTACAGGCGGCAAGCCGGCAAGTGATGAGAGAGAGAGAGACAGAGAGAGAGAGAAGAGTAAAGACTGAAAAAGAGAGCGAGAAAGAGGAGTAAAGACTGAACGAGAGAGAGAAACGTCACACCATATTAGTGTGACATGCACAGAGCTGAAATGAAGCCTCTGATCTGTGTGTGTTGATAAACAGAGACAAAAAGAGAGGGAGAGAGAGAGAGAGAGAGAGAGAGAGAGAGAGAGAGAGAAAGAAAGGCATAATGAGAAGAACAGAGTTGAGAAGACAGAGCAGACGCAGAGTGTGAGACTGCAGAGTTTAGCAGTAGATACCTGCTGTAACAACCTCAGAATTAACCAACAAGTCCAATGTGCCTAACAAGAAGTGCACTAAACCGTCCAGTTCTTCACGGCCCCCTTCCTGACGTACAGTTTAAGAATCTCAGTGCAGTCTCAGAGAATAGTAGAGAGAGCTCGTGTGTGTGTGTGTGTGCCAGATCACTCCTACTCGCTTCCAGCATGGTGGCGACATGACTTGTGGTGTGCTGCAGCCAGGACAGGGCCAGCTGAAACAGGGCCACGCGTACAGACAAGGGTGAGGTAGGAGACACTCATCCAAACACACCACAATATCAGCACTGCCCAAACATTAGAGCACGCATAATCACAGCAGACTACACTAGACTACAAAACCAAACACTACTGCTCTCACACAGTACTGTATTAACAACTACAGTATTAATATTAGATTACCTGTACTGAATACTACTGCTCTCACGCATCAATATAGTATTAATATTAGAATACCAACACCTAATATTACTGCTCTTACACAGTACTGTATTAATAAACAGAGTATTCATATTATTATTATAATTAGATTTAGAATTATAATACATATTAAATGACTTTATCATGTTGTGTATTACTTCAAGATTGCCTGTCAATAAAAAACAAGCACACACTCACAGGCTGTGGTAAACACAGCAGATTTCTCTTGGCTAGAAATTGTGCCACAAGTTCCAAACAAGTCAAGCGTTGAGTGGCTGTGAATGAGTCCTCAGGCCAAACGCAGCGAGGAGAGAAGTGTGTGTAGAGACATGGTGAGGAACAGAGGCGTGGCAGAGGCTGGGGGGGGCGTGGCAGACAAGGGAGGGGCGGGACCAAGCCGGTAGCCAGAAGTTGCTTAGTCGGGGCACTTACACATGGAGCGGCGGTAGATGGCTTTTTCTTTGTCTTTCTCCTTGGACCTGTTCCTCATAAAGGGTAGCCGTTTGAGAGCTGTCAGCCCCGAGAGGGAGGGAGCGAGGGAGGGAGCGAGGTGCAGAATGATGGAGGGAGAGAACACAGCAAGGTTAACAAAGCCACTCAAGGAGGAAGAAACCAATCAGAACCACTTCAGTGGACTCACACACAAACACACCACGTACTGTACATACAATATACGTTTCAGTAAATACACACAACGACACTCACACACAGACGTCATCCAAGACACCGTCTGAAGTGGAGATGCTATGCACGTAAACACATACACACAGACACACACAGATGTTTATTAAAGGGTGCAATTCAGGAATCAAACAGTGACAGGCAGTGGCTGCCGGTGTCTCTAACTGCACGGAGGAGCCATCGGCCACAGTCGCATGTACCACGCCAACCGAACCACGTTTCCTTGCCCGTGACATTATGCATCTGGGTCCTTACAGCTTGTTTCGGAACTGAAGGTGCAGATTTTTTGCTCGAATGCAAGTGGAGCTCTTTAGTGCTAAGAAACTCAAAGTAAGGAAACAAGCCAGTTGCTATGGTAAAAGCTGTAAAGAAAATGGTGGCATGTGATGAGTAGACATCACCTATGGCCCCTGTCCCACTGGGTCCAGTGTGTGTGAGCTAGCTTTCCAGTGTGTGTGAGCTAGCTTTCCAGTGTGTGTGAGCTAGCTTTCCAGTGTGTGTGTGAGCTAGCTTTCCAGTGTGTGTGAGCTAGCTTTCCAGTGTGTGTGTGAGCTAGCTTTCCAGTGTGTGTGAGCTAGCTTTCCAGTGTGTGTGAGCTAGCTTTCCAGTGTGTGTGAGCTAGCTTTCCAGTGTGTGTGAGCTAGCTTTCCAGTGTGTGTGAGCTAGCTTTCCAGTGTGTGTGTGAGCTAGCTTTCCAGTGTGTGTGAGCTAGCTTTCCAGTGTGTGTGAGCTAGCTTTCCAGTGTGTGTGAGCTAGCTTTCCAGTGTGTGTGAGCTAGCTTTCCAGTGTGTGTGAGCTAGCTTTCCAGTGTGTGTGAGCTAGCTTTCCAGTGTGTGTGAGCTAGCTTTCCAGTGTGTGTGAGCTAGCTTTCCAGTGTGTGTGAGCTAGCTTTCCAGTGTGTGTAGATGGCAGAACAGGAGACAGGGCACATGCAGTAGCATCTGGAAATGTGACTTTGTTACTAGAAATCATATAGTTAAATCTGTCCTTTTTTAGGATTAAAAATGTGTGTTGCGTGTTAATATATTTTATATATATATATATATATATATATATATATATATATACATATATATATATGTTGTGTGTGTGTGTTAATATCTTTTATATATATATGTTGTGCACGCTCATTCTGCATGACCTGTACATTTGAATATCTTGTGTTACTGTGTTATTTGTGGGACCATTATGATGCATTGCACCTTTTAATAGTGATGGACACTAACAATGACCAATCACAAATTGCCCTGGACTGAGACTGGACAGATCCACTAAAGACCCGGCCTCGCCCTGCTACAGCATACCATTGGAGGACCCTTGCACATTGCTGTGCTGCGATCTCCTCCCTTTTCGCACAGACAAAAGACGGATGACAAAGAAAGAGAGAGAGATTTGATTTCTGTTATAGAGTTTCCAGAGGGCTTTATAGTCCAGCTATAAATTGGCGTAGAGTAAAGTTCGTACTCACTGCTGCTCCGCTTCTGGCTCAGAGTGTCGTCCAGTGATCCGGAGCCCATGGATGAGCTGTCGTGGCTGTCGGGCGGCGCCAGCGTGCCGGCCGAGAAGCCGTCGCTGGACTCGGAGCGGATGGGCGCGACGGTGAGCGAGCGCATGCGCTCTCGGCCCTTCGGCCTGATCAGCTTCCTCATCTTCAACGTGATCCAGTTGCCCCTCCTGCATAATGAGATGCAAGGAAAACGGTGAGCTTACCGCTGTGAGCTGTTTATATATGCCACAAATCACAGACACGGAGAATGGTGGCCAACGTGGAGGTAAGGGCTGGTGTCAAAATGAAAAATGCAAAACTACCTGCTCACGTAAACTGTTCGTTACATGAACGTAAAAAAATCTTATTTGATATGTTCAGTAAAACATTCATTCTTCAAGCACATGAAATGAAGTGTTGATAGGAACTGGTTTCCAGAAATGATGCTCGGGGCAGCACAAACCTTCGGGGGGGAGAGGGGTCATAGAACTTGTACTGATCCATGATCTTCTCCTCCAACTTCTCTTTCTGTCTCCTCAGTTCATTGAGCTTGTCTCTGGAGAAAGGAAAAGGAGAGAGAACGAGAGTGCAAAGATGCAAGCAAAGAAGAAATGAAGAAGAAGGAAAAAAAAGAACAGTAAGAAAGAAGAAGAAGAATTCCAGTTACACATGCACAGCTAAAACATCAAAGCAGGTCTGGGTGTTGGCCAAGCAGCAGAGAACATGCAGTAACGGGGTCAGGTCACACGTGCAGTAACGGGGTCGGGGTCACACGTGCAGTAACGGGGTCGGGGTCACACGTGCAGTAACGGGGTCGGGGTCACACGTGCAGTAACGGGGTCGGGGTCACACGTGCAGTAACGGGGTCCGGGTCACACGTGCAGTAACGGGGTCAGGGTCAAACGTGCAGTAACGGGGTCGGGGTCACACGTGCAGTAACGGGGTCCGGGTCACACGTGCAGTAACGGGGTCAGGGTCACACGTGCAGTAACGGAGTCAGGGTCACACGTGCAGTAACGGGGTCGGGGTCACACGTGCAGTAACGGGGTCGGGGTCACACGTGCAGTAACGGGGTCCGGGTCACACGTGCAGTAACGGGGTCAGGGTCACACGTGCAGTAACGGAGTCAGGGTCACACGTGCAGTAACGGGGTCGGGGTCACACGTGCAGTAACGGGGTCGGGGTCACACGTGCAGTAACGAGGGTAAGGTTCACACATGTATTGTCTCTGCTCGACATGGAACAGGTCTTTGCTCTCCATGGTCTGCTCCAGCAGGGTCCGGTTCTGCAACATCAGGGTCTGGATCTGGTCCAGCAGGTGGCGGTTCTCCTCCTCCAGGTTCCCCTTCAGCTGGCTCAGCAGCTGTGGAGAGATCGCGTTACAGCATGTGTGACTACTCGCCCTACCGCAATAATGATACCTGCAGTTTGAGGAACAATAAAGTGTGAGTTGCATGGAAGCAATCATTCGCTGATTCTTGAACTGATATTTAGAAGGTTTATGAGCTTTCAGAAACTGCTTTAACAAATCAGAGTCCCAATCAAGGATTTCACTGCTCCGTTTACTAAGGAAATTCTTCTGTTCTGTAGGTTCATATTTTGAATGCATGGGATTTTGTGATTCATGGACATGGGTCCAACACATTGCTGTTGAAGCTGAATGCTGTACAGTGAAGTGCAGAGGGAATCTATCCATGTGCACGTACAGTATAGCATAGCGTTAGACGGGGGCATTCCGTGGAGTCATCATTAAACCCCTCCCACAACTGATCTCTGACCCTCCCCTTACTCTGATTAGGAGTCCACAAAGAGAAGGGGCGGAGTCTGACATGCCTTTGCTGGAGGCCGTATGATCCGTGATGAACCCCTTGCATTCCTAAGGACTACCCCTCCCCCTCAGGACTTTGCAATTTCACATCTGCTAACAGTTCAGTTCAGGAACTCGATGACAGTAAAACCACAAGGAACGGTTGGGCAGTACACCAACCTAACTAAGCTTTGGTGGACGTGGTTTAGAGTCAAAGATTTAGCGTCAGATGTTTCGCGCATCACTCAGACTGTCTTTAACGGTCCCAAACTCTCACTCTCTGTGGGGAGCGCACCTCGCACTGGTTGGTGAGTTTGGTGGAGGTGATGTCCAGCTGCTGGTACTGCTCTTTGAGTTTGGAGAACTCAGCCTCCAGGCGGGTCTGCTCCAGCTTTGCCGCGTTCAACTGGCTCTTCAGGTTCTTGTGGTCAGACTGTAGCCCCTCATTGTCTTTCAGCAGTTGCTGGTATGTCATGTTCAGCCTTGGAGGCAGAGACAGAACAATTACAAATCTCGCACTGCAAAATTTCACTTCGATCAAAGGCGTGTATACAGACAGACTGAATAATTTTCATAACTGTTTTGGAGGAGAGAAATAATGAAAACGCTGCCTACATTTCAGGTTTCACTTACTATGATATCATTTTCTGCAGCAGGATTAACTAAAAGAGGTACTGGTGGGTACCTGCAGCTTGCTGGCCGCAGAGCTTATGGACAGCCATGCTGGACCTCCAAGAGCAGGTGCTGGTGTAAGCCCCTTACTTGTTATTGTCGTCCTTCAGCTTGCGGTACTCTGTGGCCGTGGCCTGGTGGCTCCTGGCCTCCGACATCATCTTCTCCTGCTCAGCTTTCAACACCTTCTCCAGCTCCTCCAGCTGAGCTTTCTGCTTCAGCAGCTGGTTGTACCTGCATGTTCAGATAAAACAGCGGCACACGCTTACCCCAGCCGGACAGGTAATGCGCTGAAAGTGGAACACGCCAGATTCAGGATTTAACGTATAACACCTGGGAAAGCCAGAAAGAAAGAAGGCTCAAGAGGTGAGCGTTCCCCTGGCGTGAGCCCAGGTGCACCTCACCTGTCCTCCAGGTCACGGTGCTGCGTCTCCAGGGTCTTGTGGACACTCTTTAGGCCACCGTGCCTGCCAATGAGGGCCTCATATTCCACCGCCTGCCGCTCGTGGAGGGCTGCCAGCTTCTCGTGGTCGCGCAGGAGGAGCTCGTGGGTGGTGCGGAGCTCCTCCCGCTCACGCACTGCTCCGTCCCTCTCCCCCTCCATGCCGCTCTGCTGGCTCTGCAGCTGGGCGTTCTGCGCCACCAGCGCGGAGTTCTCCACCTGTGAAGAGGGTGGAGGACCTGCCGTCAGCATCTATGGGCCGCACATTTTCAGCCGCGGTAAAGGGTCTGTTAAGCTACCGAAAGCAAAGTTTGCTAATGATGACTGGAACCACTGAAATGCAACGGTTGGCATGGCCATAGGGGGAAACTAACATTAGTGACAAAGATGGAATCTGGCTTTGCCTTAATGCCAGAAAAGTTGTATCCAAACACAAATGATGTACTATTTCTATCCTAACTAAACATGATAACATGATAAACAGACAGATAAAGACAGACAAAGAGAGAGAGAGAGAGAGAGAGAGAGAGAGAGATGGACAGACAGGGAGAGGAGAGAGAGAAAAAGAAGAGAGAGAGAGCGCAACAGGCAGACAGAGCGAGAGGACGGGGCAGGACGCTGTGACCTGTAGCTTGGCGTTCTGCGTCTGCAGGGTGGTGTTGTTCTCCTGCAGTGAGGCGGCCTGTCTCTGCAGGGCCAGGATCTGAGCCTGGAGGTTAGCGCTCTGACCGTCCAGCTGCTTCAACTGCGTGCGCAGCGCCTGCTTCTCCGCTTGGAGTGTGGCATTCTGGGAACACACACGCACATAATCCCATTTAGTCACTGGACTGTCAGACGACGACATGACCCAAATACAAACGCATCCTGTTCTTTGAAGTTTGAATTTTGCCAGCGACCAACAGTTACAACAGTTTGTGAATCTCTAACTACAGAGTCCTGTTACTAGCTGGCCCTTGAATCCAAATCTAAATCTGGCAGGGCAATTAATTCATCAGGTTGACCACTGTGTCACTACACCTGACTCCTGAAAAACCATCCCTCACGAACAAGGACTGAGCAGATTTTTTGGTGCCTGAAGGTCATGATGAGTGGGTAGACGTGACTTACATTCCTCTCAACCTCTATGAGACGATCTTTGACCTTCAGAAGCTCTCGGGTGGCCTCGTGACTCTCCTTCTCCCACTTACTGATGCTTTGGGAGTCCTCCCCTCCTCTAGGAGGCGAGCTCTGAACCATGCGCTCCTCCTCTTCCCTTTGACGAAGAGCCTCGTAGTTCTTCTTTACCTGCCAGGGAGGAAATGGGTGGGTTAGAATTATGACACACAATTAGAGTGCAGGGCAATTTCAATTCAGAGAACAAGATATGGACACATCTCCATTACTTGGAAATACAATGGCGAACTTTAATTGGAGACCAAATTTCAATACATGAATACATTCTGAACTGACCCTAAATCTTCTATGTATCATCACATGCACTTACCATTTAGTAAAAACTTTCAGCTTTAATTCTACAAGTCTTTAATGGAAAATCTCACAATTTTGAGCTCCTGGCGGAGCTGCTGGTTGAGGTTGGAGGATTCCTGCAGTCTGGCCTCCAGAGCGGCAATCTTCTCCTCTTTAATCTCCAGAGAGGATTTCAGAGTAGACTCCAGCTTTGATTCCAGCAATTTGAACCTGAGACAGCAAAAACGTCAAATTTTGTCCAAAACATTTACCATGATATAACCATGATATAACCTTTCCTGATTATTCAATTCTGTACAACACTTGACCTATAGCTCAAGCCTTATAATGTAACATTTTGAAATAATTATTATTTCCTTTACTGGAACACTAAAATGTTTTCTTTCCGGGTCTCATGAATGTCTCATAAAGCAGATGTAAATTAGTGTAAGTCACCTGGCGTCTGAGCTCTGTTCATCGTGCAGGAGACCCTCTTTGTTCAGGCCAATCTTCTCTAGTTCGTGGGTCAACTTTTCCAGGTCATTATTCATTTGCTGACTCTTCAGTTTCTCACTGACCAGCTCCTGCATCAAAAAACCATCAGAAGAGGCTCAATCTGGTGCTCTCCCAGAAAGAGATGAAGTCATCAGCTCCACAAAAGTTTGAAGATGATCAGGTTACCTCTCTCAGTGTGACAAGCGTCTTTTTGTCCATCGTGGCTTGCTTCGCCAGCTCCTTGTTGTCTCTTTCAAGGTCTTTGATACGGCTGCAGGAGTCTTTGAGTGTGCTCACCTCCTTGGTAAGGGCACGGTTCTCCTTCTCGAGGTGCGAGATGTGCTGATTGTCATCGTCCAGTTTGGAGTCTCGGATCTCGGCCTGTTGCCGAAGACGCTTGTTTTCCTTCTCCAGCTGCTTCTTGTCTTTCTCCAGCTGTGAGCTCTCCTGCTCCAGCGCCTTGTTGTCCATTTCCAGTTTCTCCAGACGCTTGCTGGAAATCTTCAGCTCCTCCAGGTTCCGCTGCAAGCTCTGGTTCTCGCTCTCCAGGTCCCGGAGCTCGCCTTCCAGTTTCTGGACCTTGCGGCTGCTGTTCTCCAGGGCCTTCTGGAGCCGCTGGTTCTCCGAGTCCAGGCCCTGGCAGTTCGCCTCCAGTCTCTCACTCTTCTTAGACGAGGCCTTGAGCAGTTCCAGGCTCCTCTGAAGCTGGCTCTTCTCGCCTTCCAGCTCACGGTTCTCCAGCTCCAGCTGGACCGCCCGGGCCACAGCCGATCGCAGCGACTCGGCTGCGCGCCGGAGCTCCAAGTTCTCCTCCTCCAGCTGGGCGTTCTCCTTCTCCAGGGCTGCCAACTGCAACGACGTGTTCCTCAGCCCGTCCACCTTCTTCCTCAACCGCCGGCTCTCCGTCTCCAGATCGGCGTTCTCCTTCTCCAGGGCCTCCACCTTCTCGCAGGTGATGCCCAGACTCGCCACACGCTTCTGCAGACCCTCGTTCTCCCGTTCCAGAAGGTGCACCTCCACCTCCAGCTCCTCGGCCTTCTCACCCCGCTCCTTGTAGTACTCCAGGTCCTTGCGTAGCTGCTTGCGTTCGAACTCAAGCTTGTTGAGCTTGCCGCTGGTCTCTTTGATGGACTCGTGAAGCACGCGATTCTCCTGTTCCACGTCTTTGACCCTGGCCTCGGCGCTCACCTGCGACCGCTGCCTGAGGGAGGCGACCGTCTGGTTCAAGAGCTCGTTCTCCTGCTCCAGCCACTTCACCTGTGCCATTGGGAAACAAACGCTGTGAGCCAGGCATTAATAAACGAATGCCGAATCCTGATAAACAAAAAAGGCCCTTTGTGATTAATGACATTATCTTGGTAGTCATGAATCATCACTCCAACATCATCTCAGTGTATCTGGTAGCAAATAAAACCTCCTGGACCTTAAGCTTCATGATCAGAAACTGGCGGGACATCACATGCATGCACATATCATCACGATTAAGTTTTAAACAGACATTCTGCATGGTCCTTAAAGACTTAAGACTTTCCATTTTCTCATTCCATTTTCTCATCTCATCATTCTCATCTTGTTTGCTAGAGGCACAGAACAGACAAAGTCAGGTCAAGTCCAAAGATTCGCTCCAAAGCATAATTTAGTAAATATGTCACATGGGGAGAGTCATGTCCAACATTCAAGTGAAGTGTGCCATACCATGTAAAATTCTTAAAATAATCATATGTAATGCTGTGTTAAGTGCTATCACAAAAGCATAATAGCACACCTTACACACACACACACACACACACAAACATAAACACACAAACACACACACAGGGGAAAACCATACCAAGAGCACCAATGGTTTAAATAAATAAATGAGCACGACTGAAGGGGATGCTCGGTCCACACCTGTCTCTCTGAGTTTTCCCTCAGCGTCTCCAGGGTTTTCTGCAGCTGTGATTTCTCCTTCATCAGGTCGGCACTGAGGCACTCTGCACCACGCAAACCCTCTCTCTCTGTGCGCATCTCATTCTCCAGCTGCTTGAGCTGTGCAGATGCCCGCACACACACACACACACACACACACACACATGCGTGCATGTATGCATACACACACACACACATACACACACACACACACACACACACACACACACACGACGACACAAACATACATGTGTGCATGAATGGATAACCACACATACACACACAGACATGTGCACATGCACCTGCCCAGACACACACAGACACGTGCATGCACATAGACACACGTACGTGAACGCACGCACGCACACACGTATGCGCGCGCATACCCATATGGACACACAGAGACGTGCACAGGCATAAATGCATCGCGTACACATCTGCATGCATGCACGGGTTTCAGCTCGGCGGAGCGTGTGCGTTTGCAGAGGCCCATAGTTCAAGCTTCTCTGTTCGTGCCGACATTCTGCCCCTCCTCGGATGCCCCTTCCCCCACTGAGGCACCCCTTCAGACATAGGGCATAAGATCCGACAGGCGTAATTAATGCCCTTGACGGCCGGGCAGCAGCCAGGAGAGGGAGTGGGTGGAGTGCGTCTGCACCATCCCTGAATCATGGGCACAGCTGCAGCGCACAGCACTGCTGGAGGGCGTCAACCTCTGTCCTCACACATGTTCCAGTTCTTTATATAAACCCAAGGCTTTTCTGAAAACACATAATTACGTGGCCTGGCGGTGTAGGCTGGCGCAGACGAACACAGCAGTGCACAGACACTGAGCCCTCAGTACGTGTGCCATCTATCTGTAGCACTGAATTTGATCAAAGCTGCTTAAACGCATGTTTTGGCGGTTTGAGTTTCAGTACGATCCTCGGTTGCATCATTCCAGAAGATGCATTTTCTTGCCTTCGCACAAGAAATGGCCTTTTATTAATCTGAGCTTAAAATGGAGGGATTAGCTTTCTAAAAATAATTTAACCGTTTCGAGAGTCCCACACGTCCTGTAAAGAGACCTTCAGACTTCTTTTACTCCTTCTGTCGCTCTTGTCTTCACTGTAAGGCAGAGAGTGTGTGTGTGTGTGTGTGTGTGTGTGTGTGCGCGCGCAACACAGTACACATGGAGAGCGGAGGAACAATCTGACCTTCTCATGCAGTCTCTGATTCTCCTTCTCAGCCTTGAGCAGACGTGAGCTAGCTTCCCCGGCTGCCTTCAGTTCCTCCACGGTCTTCAGGAGCGTCTGGTTCTCCATCTCCAGCTTCAGGAGTCTGCTGGAGGTGAGCTCATTCACCTCATGACCCAGAGACTTCTGAGGAGCTACGGGGGTGAGCGCAAACACGCAAATGTTAAACCCCCTCCACCATAAGATCCATCTACATAGTGGGCCCATTTAGTAAACAAACAGGATTTATCTGGAGATTTGAGCCCAGTTATCCTTATTAGCTTTGTCAAATGCAGGCTGCACAGTAATCTAGGACTAATTAAATCATTAATAATAATAATGAATAATTAAATTAATCAGCCATGCATGAATAAGCCCGGGGCATGCGGTGAGCTAGTGGGGGCCGAGGGAATGCCTACCCTCGGGAAACTCTGGCGTAGTTTTGGAGAGCTGCTCCAGCTCCCAGCCCAGGTGCAAAGATTCATCCATGCTCTGCTTCTGAGCCACCTCCAGTGTCAGGTTCTCCTCCACGAGCTCCTCTATACGCTTCCGATCCATGTCCCGCTCCTTACCGAGAAACACACACACACACACACACACACGCATGCATGGAGGGACACACACATGCACATGATGAAAATGCAAACTCCTTATAATAAAGCATTCTGACAATTCCACAACCTGTACTTCTCACCTTATTTTAACCTTTGAAGTGACTCACATGTAAACTCTCATCTTCATGATTATCAGTATTTAATTTCATTTTATATGCTCAATTCTCCCTTTTGTAATATTTTATATTTTATTTCTAAAGCAATTTGAGCTGCATTTTATGAAAGTAGAAAAAGTGCAAAAATACAAGTAGCTTATTAGCAGCAGTAGTAGCATCATCATCTTCATCCTCATCTTCATTGTCTCACCATCTCCATGTCGTGGATTTTGGCTTTCAGCTGCAGGTTCTCCTTCTCCAGCTCGTGCAGTTTGTCGGAGCGCGCTCTGGAGCCATCCAGCTGCTCCTCCAGCATGCTCTTGGTCTCCAACAGGATCTGATTGTCCTCCTTCAGCTCCTGTACGGCCAAACGCAACGCGCCTGTTAACCACTAACTGCAGGAACAGAATACCCTCACAGAAGACACATCGTGTTGGGGGTGTGCGTTAGGCAGCCGTGTGTGTGTGGTGCTCGCAGCGCTCTGGGAGTTTACTTCCACACGGGCTCTGTAGAAGTCGATGTCGTGGAGCCGCTCCTTGTAGCGTCCCACTTCACTCTCCAGTTTGTCCACGCGGATGGCCTTCTCTCTCAGAGCATCCAGCTCGTCGCGATACGCCCGGGCGCACCGTGCATCAGACAGCAGCTGGAGGTTCTGATGACCACACACACACACACACACATCAGAATACTACTGTGGCAGTCATGGTGATGGTGTTGGTAGAGGTCATGGTGATGGTTGTGGTACTGGTGATGGTGTTGGTAGAGGTCATGGTGATGGTTGTGGTACTGGTGATGGTGTTGGTAGAGGTCATGGTGATGGTTGTGGTACTGGTGATGGTGTTGGTGAAGATCATGGTGATGGTTGTGGTACTGGTGATGGTGTTGGTAGAGGTCATGGTGATGGTTGTGGTACTGGTGATGGTGTTGGTGAAGATCATGGTGATGGTTGTGGTACTGGTGATGGTGTTGGTAGAGGTCATGGTGATGGCTGTGGTACTGGTGATGGTGTTGGTAGAGGTCGTGGTGATGACATTGGAGGTCGTGGTGGTGATGTTGGTAGTGATCTACCTCCTGCTGAATCCGCTTCAGCTCTTTCTCCAGATTCTCCAACTCCTGCCTGCAGTCCAATAGCTGTTCGGTCTTCTCCTCTCTGTGACAGAGAGACACACACCTTACAGCACATGCCCTGTCTACGCCCACCTGTCTCCTCCCACCGCCCCACCCCATCACTCATGCACCACAACCTTTTATAAAATACGAATTCTTATAATCCATTTTCCACAAAGCAGAGCCCTCCTTATCATTTATAAAAGCCTTAGACTGCCTTCACTCTGCATGGCAACAAAAAAGGGCCTCCCTAAAGAGCTCCTGCAATAAAACCTTGAATGTAACTCAAATTGCAAACCCTAAACGCAAAGGGATCCTTAAAATAACTATTCATCTTGGTCAAACAAAGAAAAAAATTATTAAAACAGCTTCTACTCAGCCCCCGAAGGGCTCCATTTATTATTTGTTAACATAAATGTTTTCAGTATTTCCACGATTAAAGCAAAGTTTATATTTAGTATGTAGGTCATACATGAGCCTGCCGTTATTTAACATTGTTGAATATCACAACAACCCTGGCTTTTAAAAATATGGTTTGAGGGCATGCAAATTCGCAATGGTCCACTCAAAACACTCATCTGGCAGAATGGGCACAACCTGCCTGTTCTGTTTGAGTCCTGATTTCACCTAACCATCTCTACACCACACCCCAAAACATGCAAATGAGATTACACGGGGAAAACAGGAACAGAAAGCCAATGGGGATTAGGTTGCATGATCTCATATGCATAACGGTGAGTGACCCTAACTGGCTTCCATTCACTGGCTGAATCTCAAATGTCTCCGCAGCGGATCTACAGTGCACCTAGGGTGCAGAAGCCATTATTTCACACTATATATAGTGCAGTTACATAGGGAGTAGGAAGCCATTTGAGATTCAGCCATTATTAGCGATAGCACAGTTTTTTTGGTTCCTTTAATAAATGATGAGGACTATTAATTACGCAACATCCCACAATGCTCGATTAACATTTTGGCGGGATGAGTATCCCCACCGTATCTGAATGCCGAGGGCAGAGATGAGGAGACATCTGTTCATTCAGGTGTAAAGGTTACAGACATGTGATCCAGTACACTGTGCATTTAATTTAGATGAATCCAGTTGTATTTGCTTAGTTTTCTGCACTGTGGGCCCAGGCATAAAGCAGCTATATCCAGGCTAAAACCTCTAAAGCACAGCAGCTGTGAAGAAAGAAAACATTAGGGGACACAGTAAGAGCAGCCAAGTCTCAAAAAGGGGAAACCAGTGAATGAGTTATTTGTCTGCTCTGAAGATTTTAAAGCGCAAGAATGGTAAAAGTGTACACACACATTCTCTCGTTTTCTCTTGCTCTCTCTTTCACACACATTCTCTCTCGAGTCTGCTCTCTTGCACAAACACACACACACACTCTCACAAATACATGATCTTTCTCTCTATCTCACTCTCTTTCACACAAACACACACACACACACACAAATACATGTACACACACACACACACACACACACACACACACATCTCATCCACAGTACAGGAAGCCAATGGTAACTATAACATCTCCGGATGGGTCTACAACAGGTGCGTCAAACCAACTCCGCCATCACGGCATCATCACAATCCTCAGCATCTTCCTGGGAGACGAAGGCTGAGGAAGACTCCACAGACCTTGGTCAATGAAAACAGAGCGTCTTCTTTCTCTCTGGCCATGATGAATGAGTGGGAAAAATGACAACAAATGCAGAGAAGGAATCTACGGCGATAAACAGCAGCTTCGCAAAGCTCTGTGCTCCAACAAGTAGGTCAAAGATGCTTGAAGAATATCCAAGACACTAGATTATCATCTGATATTGGGGAAATCCCCAGACATCTGATCCAGAGTGAGGCCCCGTGCAGGCCGCCTTGTGGGCTCACCCTTTCATGCACTGCCTGACAAGCTAAGGACACACCGAGGTCAGCAGCGTCAAACAAAGGCTCAAAGCAAAGGCTGAATATGTGTCAGATCCCCAAAGTTCACTACGAAGTATTGCATTAAAAATGATTAATCATCTCAGGTTTCCAAACAGCAAATTGCCAGTAATTGACTGGGCTCTGTAAATGAGTGACCAAACACAAAGGCTGACTCACAAGGATGACAAATTCACTTTGTCTCATAAGCTATTGAACACGCACCAAGTGGAAAAGCCAGCTGACTTCCCCTCTTTTTTATAAATGCTTCTCTGTCCTGATGACGGCTTCTTCAAAATCGCAGTGCCGTGTATTGTCTCTCAAGGTTAATGCACTCTTCAGGAGGAAGTTCAATTATTTACAAGGCTGCAAAAAAAAAAATTTCCTCTGGCTTTGTTCTGTTAGCCTGCACAGGACTAGGACATAAGAGAAACAGCAAACTCAAGCCATTCACATATAGTGCAAATTCTGCATTTGCTGTCCTCGGGAATTTCATGGAGAAATGCCAGGAGCCGTGAGAAGGGGCAGGATGGGTGCTCTTTAGTTTTCTGTGTCATGTATTTGTCTGTTCCTTAGGAGCACCAAAGAAGATCTGAAGGATCAGATAAGGGGATCAAAACGTATCATTTACCATTAAACAGAACATAGTTTATCAAGTACACCATTAGCGGTTATCTGGCCCTGACTTTCATGTGATCCTGTTATCTGGACAAACAAAGAACTGCAATGGAATTTGGGGGGGAAAGGGAATTATGCTGAGATGAAACAAATAATTGCACACGCGTGAAACTAATCACACTTGCGTCCCTAAACTGCTTGCTTCCAGAGAAACCGCATCAAATCTTGACCGACAACAGCGGAAACTTCAGAACACGCAATGGCTGTAGCTTGACTAAGGACCTGCTGCAGTTTTGAGATTAGAAGCAAGAAGAGGTGGGTGGTGGGGGCAGGTTTGGAGGGCGGCGTACTCACAGCTCCTGACGGAGGCGGCGGACTTTGGCCTTGGCGTCCGCCAGCTCCACCGAGAGGTGCTGCCTGCTCTCGGTGCGGCGCATGCTGGGTGAGTCGCCGGGCGCGGGGCCGCAGGGCAAGGCAGGTAAGCCCTGGCTGTAGTCTCTCTCCTGGGTCAGCTCCACGATGGCCTGCGCATGGAGAGATGCACTCAGCCTCCAGCACGAGGAACTGCTGCAGCACTCGGAGTGTCAAGACTTCTAGATCTCGGCAGCACGGGCTATTTGATTCATTAACTATGCTTTCAGTGCCAGCAACACAGTGTGTGTTTTTGGTTGTTGCTGTTGCTTTTTTTTGTAGCACAGAGTACGGGTCATTAATGGGAGGAGACCACAGCAGGAACCTTCCGGTGGAGATAATGGTGCAGTGAGGAAGCCTCCTCCTCCTCCTCCTCTGTGTGAGGTCTCCAATTAGCCAGAGGAAAGAGATTAGGGCAGTTACGGCACGCTAGCCCGCGCAGCTGAGCGCGATGATTTCATTAAAGGGAGAGCAAGCGGGCAGTGAGGAGCGGTGTGAAGGGCCTGACTGGGACTGCTCAGGCCATGAAGGCCATGCCCTGTGGGCTGCGTAACCAGCAACGCACTGGGAGGAACAGAAAGGGGCATTTAAGCGCGTATCTACGATCGGCGGTTTCACCCCTCCTCATGACTGTGCGTGTGCACACGTCGGGGGGGAGGAGGGAGAATGGCCCAGGAAATGGCGTTTTAATGAAGAGCGGCTGGCCGTGCTGTAGATCATTATCCGAGCCCACAGAAGCAGAGGATGCTGGGAATGCCTTCTGAGGGCACGGGGGCTCCACAGGAGGCCAAAGTTTAATCAGCCTCATCTGGCTTCACACACCCACACACACACACACACACTCACACTCAGTTTGAGAAATAAGACAGGTGATAAAGGACAGAAGTATAAAGAATTCAGGTCCAATTTGTAAGTCCCGATCCTCATGTGTGGCACTCACAGCTAGTACACAGCAATTTAGTGCTCAGAATCGAAGCAGCAAGAAGGTAAATGGAGTGTTGGCGTGCCCTGGTCTCTGCAGCGTACCTCCACCTGGTCGTCTCTCTCGTCCACCACACGCCGGAGGTGGAGGGCGAGGTTTCTCGAGAGCGTGTCCAGGTCCTCAGGGGGCGACTCGCCTCCCTCCAGCCACTGCAGGTCCAGCACGTTCTCCTGATTGTGAGTGACCTTCAGGATGGCATGCACCGAAATATATGCACATTCACCCACACGCAGACGTACAGATCATTTAGTCGTTACTGCTGAACTGCAAAGGGGCTGCCCTGTCTCAGGGTGGTGGGTAAAGCCGTGTCCTACCTCTTGAATGTGAGACGCAATCGCAGCCTTCATGTCAAAGTCCAGCGTCTGGATTCTCTCAATGTACTCCTCTTTCTGCTCACACTGCAAGCGAGCAGACCGGTGGAAGAGCAAGACACTAAGATGACTGCATGAATCTGGCAACAGCTCACCATGGCAACACACTCAGGTATGTGGGTACACACACTCAAACCATAATATTGCACTATTAACTTTGTGGGGTCATGACTAAATGTTTAGTTCTTTCTGTCATAATGGTGACAGACATTTGGTCCCCAGAATGGCCTAAAAACATGTCCATACACACACACACAGTCATACATGGCCACATTATTTTACGCTCGGCTGGAGCCACTATTCTTTTTACATTTGCAGGGTTTTATTTTATTCCTCGGTCATACTTAATGCATGTAAATGTATGCTGTGAATAGCTCGAGAGCCCTGGGCTGTGACTCTTATTCCCAGGCTTCAGCCAGCCATTGGCTGGAACCTTCAGATTAATATAAGAAAAAGAGGAATGATTATAAATAAAAATGCATATGAATAAAACCATGATTTCTATGGTGGATTCACCATGGGGTTTTTTATGTTCAGCTGTTGTGGGCTTTGTGTGTGTGTGTGTGTGTGTGTGTGTGTGCCCACGTGCTCCCGCATGTGTGTAGGGGATATATCGGAGCAGCCAGCCCTCCCATGGAGCATACAGCCTCTCTTACAGGGCTCAGACTGGACCGGAGCCCACCAAGGCCCACCTGTCCTGATAATGGCATCAACATTAGCACTCTTCCCTCGACACAGTCTGAAACGTCCGAGCGAGTCCCCCACCCACGGCAGCTCTACGGCAGGCCTCACCTGGACGGCACATCCCAGCAATAGCAACAACAGTTTCTTCACCTCTCCCAAGCCCTGTTCTGAAAAAATAAAAACAATATAAATAATAATTTAAGCACTTACTGAAGGTACAGACAAAAGAGAAGCAGCTTTGAAATCCCAACAGGGCAGAGCACAGCTTCACCACCCTGGCAGACTGCAGGGCAGAGGCCCTGGAGAGGAGGTTAGGGCAATATACCGCGTGGTCAGCCGGCACCCCAGTGGCCCAGATGGACAGCCAAGGCAGCTGCTCGGGGCACTGAAGTGTTAATGCAGCAGAATTAAGGGGGGAGGTATCACTGATGCGCCCCCGGAGGGAGGAAGCAGGTGTACAATTACAAGCACACAGAGGGGAGGAGCTTAGAGACTGGCCAATTACACGCACACAGAGGGGAGGAGCTTGGAGACAACCCAACAGCAAATAAAATGTCTCAAGAACTGTTTAACTACAATGGAAACAAGACGTAGAAAAATCAACTGTAATGTATGCAATCATGCATTTGCAAAACTATGTGCTATTCAGCTAAGACGAACCCAGATCCGGTGAGGTTAAGCTTAGAAAAAATGAAATAAAAAAGCTATTTTTTACCTAAACACAGCATGCATACGCCATTTAACTGATTAAAGCCGTTTAACTGATTAATGCCGTTTAACTGATTAAAGCCATTTAACTGATTAATGCCGTTTAACTGCCTGGTTAGGTGGGAGAGGACTTGACTCCCTCTGAGGTCTTCATAAATCCACGTGCAGGACGCTCAGATAGGACACCACTTAGCCAACAGGACGGTATATTTATTTCATGTCATTTCTTCAATGCAAAAGAAGCTTAAAGGTTTTCCTGAGCATCCACCTCCATATAATTCTCCCTGGCAAAGAAGCAGCACGGCTCGCAGGCTTAGAAGGTGCTCCGTGAGACCACCGCAACTTTGCATCTGTGAGGAAGTCTGCTGCAGGCTGTCTGAAATCAGCTGAACGGTCTGAGCCAAGCTTACGGAGCGTGCATTCAGAAAATGCCCAAGCCTGAAACATTGGTCACTGTCTGATCACTGTGATGGTTTGTGGTTATGAGGAAAAGAGGAGAATGCAAACTGACACAGGAACACCGCATTATAAAGCTTTGTGTTAGGAGAGCATGATGGGTTACAACAAGAATCAGTCATACTGAGGGAACCGTTTAAGATAACCGGCCAGGAGAGAAACATAGGCAGGAAAATATAAATCAATGAAAATGATGCAAAGCTCACCCCCCCCCCCCACACACACACAGTTGTGGGAGCAGCACACATCTCAGCATACACACCCCTAAGCATTCGCAGGCCTGGGATGTGATGTGACACCACTGCTGGGTCTTAGCTGAACTCTTCCACCACCATCCTCTCATCCCGACAGGAAACGCAGGGGTCACACGGACGCTGACTAAGCATGGGCTGCTCCGCCCCTTCCTGTGAACAATGACTGCTGAACAGGACGAGGAAACGGTTCCTCGGGGGACCCTAGTGGTTAATAAAAACCACAGAACACAGCAGTTTCCTGTAAGCCTGTCCTCCTCCAGGACCAGTGTACTTTATGACCTCATCAATGACAGCATCCTCTACAGGCTGCACGGTTTCCTGTGACCGTATTGTCATCATGATGTGGAGTTTCTACCATGAATGATCTTTATACTTCGGCTTAAAGAGCTTGCATGTTGCTACCTAGCAAAGTCAATTAAAGTAAGATTCTGTAAGACCCTCAATCCTTCTATTTGTACACTATAAAAGCAGATAAAATACATTCAGAGTTTGACGAGGGGTAGGCCAGAGAACACTGATCCCTCCCTCTAGTCACAGTTTCTTTTAAGGCGTTTGGCAGTTCTGCAACTACCCCACCCTCACTCTGGCCGACACACGCTGAAGGTGCACCTGTCATGACTCAGCAGTCCCGACCCCCAGCTGTTTGCGTTGAGCTGATGAACAGGCGAATGGGACACCTGTCAAGAGACTCACGTGAGCCCTGAGTAAGTCAGCAAGTGTGGAAGGTTTGGGACAGTGAGATGCTCCACGGGAAAAGAGACCCCAGCTCTTCTGCCACATGCTTTTCGCTTGCGCATTTTCAGTTGGTGGCAGAAAGACAAAAAGATAGAGAGAGACCAAGAGCAAGGGAAAGTGAGGGATAGAGACAAGGCAAGGGAGCCAGAGAGAGACCGACAGACTATGAGCAAGTTTAAGACAGACACAGAGACAAAGAGACAAACAAGAGTTTTGCTGTGAGAGAGACAAACAGAGACAGACAGCCAGAGAGAGCAAGACAGAGAGAAGGACTAACCCCTCAAGGCCCGGGGTGGAATTCTCACTGGGTAATACCTCCCATCCCCCACAGACGGGTAATGGCTGTGTAATAAAAGCCACATGGCCGAGCACTTTCAGCCGGACCACTGCTGCTCTGTAATGGCACTGTGACCCTGGTCAGGAGAGAGAAGTCAGATTCTTCTGAGTTACAGCCACATTTGAGAGCATAATAAAGCAGGATGTATGCGCCGTAATAATGTCCATTGCTGTTATGGACGTTCGGATGGGGAACAATGAGTCAATCCGTTCTATCCAGAGAAGTGAACTGAAGATCAGTTAGTCATTTAGCATCGGGTGACAAACAAAAACAAAACCACTTTTACAGATTTTCAATTATGCTCATCAAGCATGTGCTGCTAACAGTTTGGTTTCAGTTTAACTTGCTCTACTAGTTCAGTAAGTGTTTGAATAAGCTTGATCTTCATCAAATGAAACAAGGTGTAAATTAAAACAAGCTGTAAATTTTAAAAAATGTGTTTAGTGAACTAAACCTAAAATGCCTCTAGTGGAAAACTAAGACTAGATGTCTTAAATTACATCTATTTCACTGACAAAGTGACAGAAACAGCCCTAAAGCACTTTCTACAAGTGGGCTAGCACAAGGGATCAGTTCTCTGCAGTACCACGTGGAGCCATAAGACGAAGGATCACCCTCCATAGACCATAACTATCCAAGGATGCTGTTTATTCCTTGCAAAACAAGACTATTTTCAGATCTTTGTTTTTCTTCAGATTTTCTGTCCTCATTTTGTTTGCTAATGGTAAAGGACATTACTGGTTTCACCATGGCTGGCTAAAATGCACTGTTCACTGGGGAGAACTACGTTAGAGCAGAGGACATATTACATATTATAACATATTATCTACCGTTGGCCGGTCAGAGTCGGAATCTTGGCATTCTGGGTCTTTTTTATACTGCAAAGTTTCCATCTTAATGTGGAATCTGTGGCGCTGTATGAGGATATCAGCCAAAGCGAGAGAGGGTAAGAGGTCTGTCTCGCGGCTAGAAACAGCCCACCTACACTGTATACATATCAGCATGACATATTTATCAGCATGACACTGTATATTTCTACCAGTGCTGCATGTGGTCACGTGCTGTGAGAGGGACCGGGGGGGGGCTTTGTTCACCATTTGGTGTTGGGGTCATAGGGGCGGAGCTTACCAGTGAGCGGAGTCCTGCCAAGAACCAGGACATTGGGCAGGGGCATCGTCACCAGCTGCTGCAGAGTCTCCTAGAAACAATGAGAAGACACACACACACACACACACACACACACACCATCATTTATCAGCCCCAGGCCTTCTCCTGCCCTCTCAGCTATGTGTGTGTGGGGGTGTGAGCACTACCTGCTGACACTGTCAGCAGTTATCAGATGTCAATGATCTGTAATCAGCAATCAATACCAAGTGCTTTAAGTGGCTACAGGTGTGTCCCCCACACACACCAACATCTAACACAGAAGACAAAGGACGGTTTCTGCAGTTCACAGTACTCTCTGTTCCTCATTTTGACTTGGGTGGGTCCACTGGTCCATGAGCAATAACACTGTTCCATGTAGACACAACTTTTATTTATTTATTTATTAAGTAGACTAAACATATTTATTATTATTAACAAAAGCAATGGAACAGTGGTAATGCTATACAGTGTTAATCCTGTACTAACAAATCTCGAACTGCACACCATAAATGACCGTATAAATCCAGCGTATATATACTGTATAAGCAAACAAGGAAGATTTCTCCACATTCGGGGACGTTCATGCACTTTCCAAAGAGGCACTGAATCAGAACAAGACTGGTGCATCTGGTCACATCCTTCCTGTCAGACCCAATAGCCCAGACATGCTTATCTACTAACCATTCCACAGTATTATATGGAGTGCACTGATTGGCTCACCATCAATCCCACAATGCCACTTCTGGCACTGCGACTCACCAATGCAGGCCAAATTGCTGACAGAAAGAGAGTAGGGGTCACTGAAGTTTGATCAGTCTGGTAAAAGACTAATACAAACTGGACCTTTAAACCAGGTTCAGTTCCACTCTACTGGGAACCAGTACATTCCTGGTCCTAAGACCCAGATAATGAAGGCTTTTTCAAACTAACCTTTTAATCCAAATGACTTTAAATAAATTCCAAATGTGTTTAGTCCTCAATGAGTTTATGTGCTACAATCAGATAAGCAAAACATCTTTACAATGTCAGGATACAGAGTAATATATAATCATATAATATATAATCATATAATCAAATAATCATATGATCAATATATAATCATCAAGTAACAGATTACTGGATCAGTTTGATTATATTTGATCCCATTTGATAAAACAATCAGTTTGATTGCATTTGATCACCATTCATACTGTATTGACATAAACCTGCCCCTAACATTGGTACGCATAATTATGTAATTATGAGACAATAAAACAGTGCAGTTTCACCCATGCGACCAAAATGTAAACTACTGGGTTAAAAAAAAATGGCTGAGGTAGGCAAAGAGAGGCTCCAAATCCCACATCTCCCAATCCCACAAACGTAGAGGTGGTCAGCGTTCGTGAGGTAAGAACAAGAATATTGCATATGTGTTGACACATAATACCAGAAATGGACTGTGCACATTCCAAGGCCTATAGCGAGCGCTGTAATTTACCACTGCATGTACACGCACCCTGGAATGACCGGATTGCTCGGATGGCAGCAGGCTTAGATCAAATGCTGCAGCCGAGATAGGGGGCGCCAGAGGCGTGGGCCTTAGCGTTAGCTGAAACCCGCCTCCTCCTTCCTAGTGGTGGTGCGGGACTACTGTCTCTCCAGGTCACAGAATTTTTCCAGCACTCACAACTGAGCAGATGACCACAAGGTACCCTGACATGCTCCTAACCTACGAACTTATGGAGTTTGAGCCTGCCGACCTCTGCGGTTCAAGACAGACGTTCTGCCTGTGCTTCAGGAAACTGCAAAGTTATTCGAATTTGGCCTAATTTAGTAAAAACTTGATATAAGAGAACTGACTCTACTGTCCAATCCACATCAGCACACTCAGAAATTAATTTAAAATGTAATTAAGAAAGAAAAGAACCTCAACAAAATTTCATGGTAAATCAACAAATCGTACAGTAAGTAAACGAGCTTAGCCGATCGGTCAAACAGCCGCGTGAGTCTGATCACAGCCAGGGTTCGAATGCGACAAAGTTTCCTGCCAACTAGGAGCTGAAAAGATATGACCAAAACACACAGAGATAATTAAAGCTAAAATGTGAACTGACAAACATAAATACTGTGTAGTCCTAAACGACCAAAACCAACAACACTACTGCCTGAACAAACTCTTAAACTGTCTCAGTGGTAACAGAAATCTCTCTGCTCACATGCTAAACACAGTAGCTGTGTAAGGAATAGCAACTGCAGCAGTTCTCAGAAACCCCCCCCACACACACACACACACACACACACACACACACCCACACACACCCACACACACCCACACACACACACACACACACCCCCACACACACACACACACACACTCACACACACACACACACACACACACACACACCCACCCACACACACACACCCCCCCACACACACACACACACACACTCACACACACACACACACACACACACACACCCACACACACACACACACACACACACACACACACCCACCCACACACACACACACCCACCCACACACACACACACACACACACACACACACACAGATCTGACTATTGTGTTGCAATAGAAACACCTTTCATTTCCCTTCCCCCTTTCACACACACACACCTGTCTCCACCTACACAGAAACACACGCTCATCAAATCCTTTGACAGACAGACAATAACCTCCTGTTTGCCCAAAAAAACCACTATCTATATATTTCCAAGGTTTACTGAAACGGTGCTACAGAATTCCTAGCCCCTGACTGTGTCTCGTAAAAAAGTCGTAAAAATTTCACAAACATGTTTGTACGAGTGATGAAGAATGCCACAGGCGCCGGCGTTCACTCGCCATAATGCCAGAGAGAACAGGAAGGAAGGAGAGGAGGATGCATATTGTCATGCTGGAGATTCTCGTGTTGGAGGTCATCATGCTGTGATGGAGCCTCCACCCATACCGCAGTCTGGGGCTCTCCTACACTCCTCCGACTCGACAGTACACACCTCCGGTCTGTGTGAGGCAGTATTCTGTTTCACACATTTTTCCTGTGGTGTGAGGCTTTGTTCACGTTTCTCTTCTCCTCTTTTTTTCTGCAGTGAAGTGAGAGAGCCTACTGACCCTCTGTTTAAAACAGAACTAAAACAGAACAACAGATGAACCCGTAAGAGCAGTATTTAGGGCACAAGGAAAATCACGGAAAGGTGTTACCATGTTAAACATTACCATGGTAACAGCTGAAGTCCTTTGGTGGCTCTTAGCTAGAATGTGGCATTAGCTCACCTAAGAGAAGCTGAGGAGTTGTCATGGTAACGCAGCAGGACAGCAGGAACACGTTGCGTGCAGACAGTACCGGGTGTCCAAGAGCCTTTGACTACTGTACAGAGCCCCCCCCCCCCCCTAATTAACGACCCACGAGCTGCAGTACTTGCACCAGTTTGACAGGCAGAGAGCAAGGCTACAGTGATGAGCTCCGTATCACTTGCAAGCCTAGAAAAGGAAAGCTGAGGGTCCGGTCCCAACACCCCCCCCCCTCCCCTCCCCCCGGTTCACGCCGGATCACGCCGGATGTGGCCGGATGAGGACTGCATGGTGGCGTTGTGGTAAGAGCTGATGAAGCCCGCTTGGCAGTCAGAGCAAAGAAAAGGGAGGATATACTGGGTGCAGCTGCAGCTCTGTGTGTGTGTGTGTGTGTGTGTGTGTGTGTGTGTGTGTCGGGACAGACACTTCCTTTTTCTTTTGAACCTGGTTCTGTCCGTGTGCCAGGGGCAGGAACCCCAGTGGCGGGGTCGGGGAGGGGCAGTTATCCAGCGGGGTGAGAGGGCTGAGGCACCAACAGCAGCACGCTTTAAGAACACCACCAACCTGAAAACCGCACGCTCTGCAGATCCTGTGGTTGCCATGGCAACGCCGGTGGGTTGACTCACCCCATGCAGATTTTTGGGCGTGGGGGTGTGTCTCTGTGCGCACAGCCCTCATCCTTACTCCAGCTCACTCTTTTGCTCTCCGTCTCTCACTCGCTCCGTCTCTCCGCGTTTTTTTTTTTTCGCCACGGCTGCAGCGGTGTGGTAGAGTGTGTGGAGAGAACCTTGCCGGACAATGGAGGAGCAAGGGAAAAGACCACTGCAGAGTGAGGCAGCGAGCAGCCCAGCAGAAGAGCTCCGGGCTCTTCTCGGTCCCCACGGTCAGACCACATCCCATCCCTGTCCTTCTATGAGTGGTTCCACGTGGATCACCTTATTAAAAGGTATTTCATCTTGTTGCATTTGGCCAGCGTGTAAGAAACGTTAAACAAAGTGCCCGTATATAAGTATGCACACCTGCACACCCCCCACAATGCCATGCTGTTACGCACACCGATGCCAGCTTAAGATCTCAAATTACTGCAGTTACACTGACAACTTTAATAAGAGACATATCTTGGTCAAATGGGACTATGTGCTATGATTCATCTGTTGGACTATTGGTGTTTCAGAACAATGAACTGTGTGAACTGCTCAAGGGAAGAAGGTAGATGTGTAAGAGCTCAAGTTTCAAGTTGGGTTTATTTTTCACATACATAGTCATACACAGTATAACTTGCAGTGAAATGGTTTGAGAGTGCTCTGTCCAAACTGAGGAGAAAAAAAACAGGGGTGTACAGGGAAATATATATCTATATATATACAAAATATATTAGCAATGTATGTACAAGCTGACAAGCACTGTCCTGATTCTGCCAGTTTTGCCCATTTTATAACCGTTATCAACATCTAACACAGACAGGCCTGCATGTGAACATGACCCAACACACAGGCCTGTGCGTGAACGTGAGCCAACACACAGGCCTGTGCGTGAACGTGACCCAACACACAGGCCTGTGCGTGAACGTGACCCAACACACAGGCCTACACAAGAACGTTACCCAACACACAGGCCTGTGCATGAACGTGACCCAACACACAGGCCTGTGCGTGAACGTGACCCAACACACAGGCCTACACAAGAACGTGACCCTCACCTGCAGTCATGCCTCCAGACAGAGCGCGTGCCCTGGTAAACTGATGTGCTGTCCAGCAATAATAGAGCAAGTTAGCGTTTCAGTGGACAAAGCAGCACAACCAAAACAAAAGACAGACGTGACAACAGAATGTGAATTTACTTGTTTCTCTAACCCACTAGCTTTTACCCACAAACCTACTTCCACTAGTCCCAAGTGACTGCAGTGATAAGAAGACTGACCAGTAGCCCATGCCCATCAGCCACAAATAACTCAGGATATTTTTTAAATACATGTCACATATTTTAGATCAAAGTAAACAGGTTTGACCACTGTGTTATGTAAATATACATAAACACAAAACTGCTTTAATCCGGTGCTTTGTGAAACAGAACATGTGTACTACAAGTCGCCTGGCTAAGTAACACATCACACTATCACAAAAAGTCCTTATGCTGCTCCAAAGCAAATGTCAGCTACTACTGACATCCCGTTACAGCCAAAAATAGCTACTTTTTTCCACGAAGTCTTTCAAGACAGAAAAAAGTGGGAGGAAAACAAGCGCTCTTCAGACGGGCCGTAGGAACAGACAGCCGTTGAGCTTGCAGACCACTGCGTAACTCCGACCCCCCCGAGCCTCCTAAACAAACCGTGCCACTGTTTTTCCAACGGTCCCGGCAGACCGGGCAATGAAGTTGTGGGAGCGGGTTACTACGGCGAGAAGGCAGGGGATGGTCGTGGGTTAAAAAAACGCCGCCTACATTTCCATAATAATCTGCATAATTTACTTCTGCGTTAGGGGAGAGAGAGAAAAAAGGTCCTGTGTGTTTGGAGCTGTGTGCAGCAGCCAGAGGACCAGACTCGGAACGGAGTGGAAAACAGTGCGCAGCCGTGACGACAAACAGGGTTCACAGAGCAGCACGGAAACTTACGGCAACCTCGTCGGATCAGTGTAGTGAGCTTAAAACACGGGGACAGGGGGAAGGCTGCAGTTTTAAAAAGTGCTCTGAACAGAAGTTTCTCTACTAAAAACGCACCTTGATTCAGGATGAGGTGAAGAAACAAGGCCTCAAAAGGGAAGCCTCGCAAGCCTGTTAACGAGTCTGAGTCACATGGGCTAACAAGTCACGTGGGTCACAGGAAAGATCACATGACCCCCACTTCACGCAGTCACAGGACTAAAACAGAGAGACTCAAACAGCTCCACCGTATGTGCTCAGTAATTCACGGGGTGGGGTAGCAGTATCTAGGCTGAACAAGGGTGGGAGAATGGCTGCAGAAAGACGCGGACGTAAGCAATGTCATGTCATCTATGGGCAAGGACCTAGGCTTCCCAATGTGCTGATTGGCTAATAAGAGGCAAGGACCTATGCTTCCCAATGTGCTGATTGGCTGATAAAAGGCAAGGACCTATGCTTCCCAATGTGCTGATTGGCTGATAAGAGGCAAGGACCTATGCTTCCCAATGTGCTGATTGGCTGATAAGAGGCAAGGACCTGCACTGAATGGCTGATACGGGGCAGCCAGCTGTGTTACCACCAGACCGTGTCAAGGACTAAGAAAGGACATGAATGTCACATCCGTACACTGCCGGCCACACCTAGGAAAGCAGAATATCTCCCTGCAATCCTTCACTTGTGCAACACAGCTATGACAACGTAGGTGTGATCAGACGTTTCATTCCAGCAATAAGAAAGGATATCACTGCAGTAGCAGACTCTAAAAAGCCCTTTATCACTGTATTATGCATTATTTTACAGCATTATTTTTCGGAACAAATCTTAGGCAGGCCATTCCTTCGCTGAAGCCCTGGTCTGCATCCAGCTTTATCCATGAAAAAAAGTGCGTGATTGTTTTAGCAGTGGCACATCTAGCCCGAGACGCTGCCTGCGCCATAACCCATCCATTAGGACCTGCTCGGGGATTATTACGAGCGGAGGCGCTCGATCTGGACGCACCACTAATGCGGCTGTTATTATGGAAATGTGCACTGGCTCACTTATCTGGAGTGCAAGTCATTTCCTCTCTGGCGTGCATACCGCTAAGCTCCGACGCGAGGGAAGCGGGGGTGGGGTGGGGTGGGGTTGCGGTGGCCAGGGGGTTCGCTGTCCATCGGATGCCTCCATCCCAGGCAGGGTTAATTAGTAAGTCTTTCTGCTGATCCAGCGGTCTGAAAGGCTCTACCTCTAACGAGTCCCTCACGATGTGGTACACAAGTCAAACCCAGCTGACGCTCTGCTAATGACCTTGGCGCATTCAAAGCCATCTCCAGTGTTTGTATTTCATAGGCGTGACTAGCAATTGAGGGGAACTCTCAAGTCTGTTCACTGCTAGACTTATTTAATGAAATGTAATGAAAGACACAGAGAAGCGTGAGAATATTTTTGACTCATTACAAAAAAAAAACGATTACCGTACATTTAGGTGACATGTTCACTAATGGAAAACAAGAAGGCTAATTCTAGGGTTGGTCCTATAACCTGCAAGTCAGACAAATGACTACAAACACTGCCACAACATAAACAAACAAAAGAAGCTGCTAAATTTTAAATTAGGGACGTGGCAGATGATTCAACAAAGACATCTGACTAGGATCACAAGTAGTATTACTTTTACTATTATAGTAATGTAGTGCTTGAAGGGACTGTTCAGGTGAACCGTGCTGATGGGAGCTGGTGGTCCCGTTGGTTATCCATTCTCCCTCATTTCTTTCCCAATCCAGTGGGGTGTTTCAGAAAAGCTGCGTTCACGTCCAGTGCCTGATTATTCGGTACTCAGAGATGATCCAGTTTCCTTCTTGCAGTCCACAGCTGCTAACCATGCATTCTCGGGTCATCACGTCACACACTCTCACCGCTCACACGCCTTCATCCTTTTATCTCTGAAAGATTTTTTTTTTTTAAGGGGATGTTCGATCTTAACCCATGCAGCACGTTACTAACAAACTTCATTCAAGTTCCACCCAAGATACGAAGCAAGGTCTTATTAGATCTCCAGACTCTAATAGTCTCATGTTTCACTGCTCGGAGGAAATGGGCTGACAAGTTCAATAGTCTCAACCACAAAGTGTCCCAAGATGTCCAATATTGAATGAAGGCACCGAGCTTAACCGCATCTATGGGCTGATAATGCACAACTATGGGCTCCCCTTATGTCAGTACTGTATTCTCAGATCATCAATCAATAAACGTCAATACATAAACATACATACATACAAAGCAATACATAACATGGAAAATTCTGAAGGATAAACAAGCTAGTGTAGTGAAATACACCAGGACGGCACCTTTCTGAAAGACTGCTAGGAAACTCACCTGATAATATGTTTTGATCCGCCGTATAAGAATGGAGAGATTCTGTACACGCAACACTGGGTCATTGTTCACTTTCTTGCTGACCCTCTGGGTAGATGCTTTAGGATTTCTGTGAAAACAACAGCAGCAAATGTTACATCTCCAACAGCTGCGATCCATGACGAAAGCTGTACATCCACTAGCTGTGTAGCCGAGGATAAATATCCAAGACATGTTGGTGGCTTCTGTGAGGTCACTTTGGCTGCATTAGCGGTGTTGTGATTATGAGAGAGGAACACCTCGCACCTTTGTCTCAGACACGGGGTCAGCTAAGCACTTCCTAAACCGACGCAAACAGCAGGTCCGGCGGGCCGATTCCTCAGATCGTGCACACTGTTGTTGGAGAGAGCGTGTGTGTGTGCACTAGCAGTGAGGCTATGTGAGCATTGCCCGTGTTCTGGCACTAAAATGAATTTACAGGATTTACTTTGTTTAAATTTACTTTGTTTCAAAAACTCCACAGCTATGTTTGAAATCTTACGATGCTGAAAAATTTTGAAATCAAACTGCATAACGATGTTTTCTTTCAGTGTAACGTAGGGTGATCATTTGTGCTCTCGTTCCTGGATATGTCACCTTTATGGGACTTTAAAAAGTATCTGGCCAGGATTTCTAAATGCCTTAAATGCCCAGGATGTGGTTTTCCTTTCATGTTGGCATTCGATTCTACAGTCGCCATTTAATGTGCAGCTGTTTTTGCATTACTTGGAGCATTCATTTCCGGTCCCACCTTCTCTGATTATCTCAGGCCACAATTGGACGATCAAGCACACGCCCCACACAATTATTGGTCGGTCTGCATCTCATCGTGCATTCTAACTGCACTGGTGTACTTCACCGACTAGCTGTTAACACTGATCAGACAATCTTAAGTGTCATAGCATTTGACACAATATTTTAAGGCATATTTTAGAGCATGCATGTCCACATTAAGCCAAGCTGAATTTCTCGCAGTCATTATAAATGCAAACTAAAGGGACTCAATACCCATTTCAGAACAAAAGAGCAGAAATACGCTAAATACTTGTGAAATACTTGTGTCCTTGTGAATATTCAAAATGCCCCAACACATTGACAAGTACATTTGAATGTTGCTGAAAGCCATCAGACATCTTTCAGTCTGCTACCTCAATGCTCCAGTAAATTTCTAATACCAAAACTAAGGTGGAAAATAACTACTGTGGAAAATCTTGCGAGTAGCTTTTCAAGGGAGCAGAAAATACCTCTGGGCTTTCCACTGCTTTGGCCTAATTATCACGCAGCTTAAAGGTGTTAAGAGTTTCTTTTTTTGGCTCAGATAGCTATAAAACACCTAGCTAGAATAAAGGCAGAGTCAGGAAAGTTAAAAACAGTACCAAGAGAAGGTGGTTCTCTAACAGTGGATTTTAACCAAAAGCTTATTTGTTTACTTCAAATAGACTTCTGGTTGTGTAAAACTGGCTACGTCATCCAGCAGGAGAACTACAGGATCAAGGAAACACCCACTTAATTAGGGTCCCACTATACATTACTTGTTAATCGGAATCGCAGTATTGGCCTCTGCACTACTGATAACACAGTAATAGGCTGTAATATTACAGTAATAGGCTATAATATGTAATTTGCATATTTTTAACGGGCAGTTCACAGTATGCAAAAATATGCAATATGCAAAAAAAACGTTTTTGTTCATGCCATGCAGCCTTTCCACGAATAATCTACAAGTATGTGACTGCTGAGGTCGAGACAGAAGCTTGGGTTTCACCAGGCGCCTGGACCTATGGGCTCAGCCTGCGCTTTGCTGAGCCTCAAACACAACCACATCTCCTGTCTTGCGAGCCTCCTAAGCCAGCAGATGGCCAGCGCGCGGTGAGCCGCTGACCCTGTTTCTCAGTGGGACTTTTCTGATCAGGCCTCTACGTGGTCTGGCACAACAACAGGCGACGGCGCAGATGCAAATGACAGGTAAAATTGGCATATTTTACAAAAATACAAAATAATAATAATTTAGAGGAATATTTTATATAGAGAAGAGCACAAGCACACGTGAAGGCTTCGGCATTTGGTAACCTTCTGTAGGTGTCTACCACCAATGTCTCATGGAGTCCCATATAAGTCAGGAATGTTACACGTGAACCATGACACAGTTTTGCTGCTCATCCTCGACTATCCCAGATACGCACACAGGCTCCACCCCCGTACGCACATGGCTACTCACTAGATGCTGAAAGGGCCTGACCATCTATTTAACCGTGGCACTTCTGACATGACTTCAATTAAACAAATATATAGCAAATAAATCCACCTGATAGCAAATTAAAAACATTTTTTTTAAAAACAAAAGCAAAAAACACAACTTCCCAATCGTATGCTCCAATTTATTCAATAACAGTGGAATTATAGTATTAAATGAACCTAGAGTGCAATTATTTAAAAAAGTAAGAAAGCAGTTAATAACTGACTCACACTGCTACAAACGGCCATTCAGTTCTAACAGTCTTAATGGACCTTTTGATGTAGGCGTGCTGCAAACACTGTAGCTGCTCCACCCACATACACAGACACACCCACCCACACACACACAGACACACACGTCCACCAGCATTAACACACAGACACACCCATCCACACACATACACACACACAGACACACATATCCACCAGTATTAACACACAAACACACCCATCCACACACAGAAGCACACACAGACACACACATCCACCAGTATTAACACACAGACACACCCATCCACACACAGAAACACACACAGACACACCCATCCACACACAGAAACACACATCCACACACAGAAACACACACAGACACACACATCCACACAGAACACACACAGACACACCAATATTAACACACAGACACACCCATCCACACACATACACACACATCCACCAGTATTAACACACAGACACACCCATCCACACACATACACACACCCACAGACACACACATCCACCAGTATTACCACACAGACACACCCATCCACACACAGAAATACACACAGACACACCAATATTAACACACAGACACACCCATCCACACACATACACACACACACACACAGACACACACACGACCACCAGTATTAACACACAGACACACCCATCCACACACAGAAACACACACAGACACACCCATCCACACACAGAAACACACACATCCACCCACATACACACACAAAAACACACATGTCCACCCACAAACACACACATGGATCTACATACGCACAAAAACACACACATGCACCCACATACACACAAACACGCACCTGCACCCACATACACACACAAACACACACATGCACCCACATACACCCACATGCACCCACATACAGAAGCAAACACACATGCACCCACATACACACACAAACACGCACATGCACCCACAAACACACACATGCACCCACATACACACACAAACACGCACATGCACCCACATACACACGCAAACACGCACATGCACCCACAAACACACACATGCACCCACATACACACACAAACCACCTCTCAGTCTTGCAAATGAGGGAACAAGGCCCTTTTAAGAGTAGTGTGAATACACCCATCACGTGACCCCCTGGTTCAGACCTATTCAGCAGAATTTTTAGAGGGTGACATCAAGGCGGGGCGTAACCCCTTAATTCAACACCATGGTGGGAGCTGTAATCCTGTCAGCCGCATCGCCCGTTTAAACGCGGTGCAAGCCAAGCTCGAGGACACCATTTTTCACTGCAGTTCAGGAACGGGGCGGAAGGGCATCCGGCTCTGTGCGGATGGCCACCGTAGCTCCGGCTCCAGCTCCGTGTTCTTCTCAGTGTCATGGATAGGCCTCCTAGGATGAGGTGTCTAGGAGGAGATGGGGTCAAGGGCATAACACTTCTGACCTCACCAACGATTCAAGCAAAGTAGGATTCTTTGAAGACCCATTCCATGCATGACAAAGTCTTACATTTCAGCACGATTGCATTGAGCACTTTAGTACAGTTCTGAATTATTATAAATTGAGCCACCGTTAGATGTTAAGAGCGGTAGCTGTAACTAGCTCGCTCCTCCGACACGTCCTCCTGCACCACAACAGGAAGAGCGCCGGGGATCACATGTATCTCTGGGGTTTGTGGATTTGTATGCTTAAAGAACAGGTCAAGAATTTTAATTTGTCGCCACACTGAGCGCATACTTGAACGCAGGATATCGGTGTTCATAATCGATTTTAACATTCCAGAAAACGTGTGGCTGAATCACCGCCTTGAGAATGAAGGATCATCGCCGCATTTTGAAACAAACACCCACAAGCACGGGAGGGCGCCGTCCAACGCAGAGCGTTGGAATGTGGGTAATGCCACAGAACAACCTGCATCTGACAGGGCGCGTCACTCTCCATCTGTGGGCAGGGAGGCACCTTGGGAGGAAGAGGACGAAGGATTGGGGGCTGTAAGAGAGGCCGGGGGGGGGGGGGGGGGGTGAAGCCAATTGCACAGAAATCCAAAGGCAGAGACACACTTCAATAGCTGCCTTCATACAAGAGGGTAAAAGCACTCATGTAAGTCAACCATAAAAGAGGACACTAATGTCTGACCAATCAGCAACAGAAACAGACCAAAGCAATCTTTCAGGGAAAACTATTCAATCCAGCCCAGTGCAGTCTGGGGAGAAAAAGCAACTTATATCGACTGAAGATGTATCGACTGAAGATGGTCTCAGCAGGAAAAGGAAACACTAAATAAGGAGCTTTTTGTGTGTCCCTATAAGGTAATGAAAAGCATCTTTCGATGCAAGTAGCAGCGCTTATATTTCCAATACAAGCTGCTGTATGAGCTCTGGGGGTTTTTTTCCATTGAAGAGATTTGTTTTGCTATGATGCTGAAGTGGGTCTGCATATATCTACTGATCTGAGAAATCTGTCTGGGTCACGACTGCTTCCAACAAGAATTCAACACTTTACTTTTTAATAGCACAACATATCTGCTCCAGCATAACCTCATTTTGATGATTCAAATGGCGACACAAAGCCACCTTTATGTACCGCACTCACATGCACGGGGCAGAAATTGCGGGCGGATGCGTCTTGTGTTCAGTGGGTTAAGGGAGAAAAGTAGGCTGGACAAACAGAGAGAGAGGGAGAAAAAGAGAGAGGCAAAGAGTCAGACAGAGGAGGAGAGAGACAGACAGAGAGAGAGAGAGAGAGAGAGAGAGAGAGAGGGATGAGAGAGTCATGAGGGTGGAAGAGAACTCAGCTGTTTCAGGCCTGACTGACGTCTTTGCTCTCTCACGATAAAGGATCAAGCAACGGACCTGCAGGAGGCATTCCTGCCTCAACACCTAAGCGAAGGGAGGACAACGGAAGACACGGCAATTTGCGAAGACCAGGAAAGTGAGAAAGTGGGAATGAAAGAGAGGAGGAAGACATATTGTCTGTGCTGTCGTGGGTTTATCCCATTATCACCCTCTGTCTGCTCGCAAAAAGCACCACAGGGCACCGACGAGGATTAGCGTAATTAAACTGTTGTCATTCGGCAGATATCTTATCGGCTCAAAAGCCGGCCTACCGCTGGGGTAAGTGGCACTAGTCTGTGTGGAAATCAGGCACGTGAGCTTCAAATCGTCAATCCCGAACCAGACCACTGAGCACAGAGTGGCGGAACAGACACTGGCAATAGGGTCATCCGATATATTGCTTCTTAAACGTAATTGCAAAGACAGTCTTTGATATTGTAGAAAATTAGCTCATGCAATATGCACATGCGTGCATGAAGAGCAGTCTGAAAGTTATGAGGCATCAGTGAACCTAATGTGGGTATTTTGTTGAACAACGCCATTTGCGCTATCCCTCAAAGGTATTTTGGCCAAAGTATTGCAGGCCAGTCTGTAGCCATTTCAACCAAGGGCTTACCATTGCATTCAAATATTGCTATATGCAGTGATACTGATATATATATATTTTTAAAAATAGATGTCATACACATACAGCAGGAAGGACCCCAGGAGCAGAGGAGGAGCGAGAATCTGTCAGTCAGCACAGTTGGGGGTGGGGCTAGTGTAGCATGGTCTGATGCTCACCGAGGGGAAGGGCATTCCCCCATCTGTGCTGCATCCTATAAACCGCTAGATAATCCAGGATGGTTCCTGTAATCCAGGACGGTTCCTCCCCTGTCTGTTGGCTAATCTAAAGGCTCCAGTTGGAGGGCAAACTCCACCATCCATCTTTGACACAAAGCAGTAGGCACCACAAAGCCCTGGTTCCATTCAAATTTGTTCTTGAAGAGAAATTCATTATAGCCAACAGTTGGCATTGCACCACCCATCTCACTGAAGTAATTTGCAGGATAAAATGTGTTCACTAGTATTACTTTTAAGACATTTTTAATACATTTAAGAGGATTAATGTGCCATACCACTTTTTTTTTTTTTACAATTGGTAACCCACCTTATCAGATAAAACACAATTCGAACCTGCACTGGTAATCATTTCTGATCAGTGTGGGTCTGAGTGTCCTGATGTCTTTAAATCACACAGGCTTGGACTCCCTTTGGGCTACTGAAGTCACACAATAAGGAAGTAAAAAATAATCACAAACAAACCTGTTCTACCCAGTACTTGGCACATGTTGTCTGCTAACATCTCTGTGCTTTTTAGAAATGATTATTAATACTAAATGTAGAATACCCCCCCCCCCCCCCCCACTGCCCTTCACCAGAAAATCGGTTGTAACACAGTCCCGGCTCCCGGGTTGAACTCTCCGCTGCGCCCCTGGAAAAGTCAATTTTCGTTGAAACAAATGGGCAGATCAATTCCCCTCTAGCCATTCTCCTTTATAATGACCGTCCGTGTCAACAAGGCTACAGAAGCCCTTTAGGAGAACCGAGTACTGATCACGAGCCAGAGCATACAGCCAGTGCCAGGAGCAGAGGTTATAATGGATGCTATGCCAACAGGTCCCTATGGTATCTGTTGGCAAAATTAAATTACACAGCAAAGTGCAGGGCCTGACGTCTGCGCAGGCAGCCAGCTCCTGCATTTCAAGTGTTGACAAGCACTGTTGTAATTGTCTAGTAATTTCTTGGCAGAGAGAGAGAGGGCAATAAAAGATACTGACTCCAACATTACTCTACTCATGGCAATCGGCATTCAATTAGGATTGTTTTTCTTTCGCACTCAAGGCTTGCAGAGAGACACAGAACAATCCACAAAAGAACTGATGGGGAAGAAATCAGTTCTGCTTCATTGAGAAGTGACCAGCTCCACATGTAGCTCGCCAAAGATGGACCAGTGTGCAGAAACACTAACCAGTTAACAAAGACGTGCTTCACTTCACTCTCAGACAATGTGCCTTCTGTCCGTAAAACCATGCTGAGAGGACAAATGCCAACAGCTGGCCAAGCTTAGTGCCTGAACCAGGCCTGTGTGCTTGGAGACGCACAATCAACTGAGGAAAACTTTGGCTGTACCTCACTGTAAAGAGACTTACACACAAACACACACACACACACACACACACACAAACACACACACACAACCCAGCATCTACTGTATTACACTTATAACACGGCTCTCGCGAGCAATCTGTTACCGCGCGTACAACAACAGCGCTGTGAACGCGCACGCGACACTCCAAAAGATACCGGATATCCAAATCGCGAGACGCTTCAGTTCTTACGCACGCAAATCAAAGGAAGCAAAAGGGAACCAAACTGCAGCAGGCAGGGCTGCGAATGGACCTGAAACTTTCCGCACATCCACTGCGGTGATGCGGGCTTGACTCACAGATCATATGTTCTCTTTTGTAGTATTGGATGACAAATGAATGACTCGACACGAGGACCCGCAATGCCCAGCTACGCCCAGATGTTAGTGACAAGCATTCACATCTGACGAAGGTTTCATTTTAAAGATGCCAGTGGCAATCCGCCAATAAAAGATCTCCGGATGAGCTACTAAGCCATTATTTCTGGGTGGCCCCGGGCTTGCCCCTTATACGAATGTGATACATTGCAAACAAATTCTAACAGGTCCACTGCAGTCACTGAAAAGCTGATTGTAATAAATATTTCAGCTCGCACAAGAGAAGCACTGAAACGTTGGGAATGTTGGGAAATGCATGTAAATATGTGTGTGCGGGGAGTGGGGGGGGGGGGGTAATCCAATCCTGCCCCGCTAGACTGGAAATGACATTTTGTCTTAACGGTCCAAAGATTCCTCAAAAAACGAGTCGAAATATTTGATAATTACACTATACATCGCAGAGCTTTGCATTCACAAACGGCGTTAAAATGAATAACTCGCAAGCCTGCCTTGTACTTACATTTGAAGCATGACCTCGTTCAAGTATGAACCATCTACTAATTCAATGTATTCAGAGAGCTTGCTGCAATCGTTCGTGGCCGGCTGGACGACTGTCTTCACCTAGAGTATTTCACCAACACACAATAGAACATGTATAAATAACAACAAATATATATATATATATATATATATATATATATATATATATATATATATATATATATATATGTGTGTGTGTGTGTGTGTGTGTGTGTGTGTGTGTGTGTGTGTGTGTGTGTGTGTGTGTGTGTGTGTGTGTGTGTGTGGCCTATAAGAGAAAAATCTTACCCAGGCGACCAGAGGAGTCACCAAAAACTGCTCCAGCAAAGGCGTAAACACCTCGTTTTCCATTTTCTCCTTAACTTGACTATTTTACCAAATTCGTTGAAATGCTTTTATGAATGAGTGCAGTATTGTACCGGGTGCGGACCTCCGTTTACACGCTGCTCATGAGTGTAGCTGAGCACATAGCTACTCGTGTTGGCTTCTCTCTGTGCCCACAGAAACGGTCCGTTTCCTATGATAGCGAAGAGGCGCACTGTAGCTTGAACTGACACCAAATTCTCTTGGGATATTCGGCAACTTTGCCTCTGGAAAAGGAATACCACGCATATCTTTGCCCAATTAACCGTCTGTCCCGAAAACTGGTTTCCTATCTTATATTCACAGCATTGCTAAGCAACAAAACTAGTAAATGAAAGCTTCAGAACAGCACCGACTTGCCCCGGACAAAAAGTGGTTGGATAAGTAACGGGCGTTTCAGACAGCCATAGCAGCTGCAAGCAGTAAAGAACGACAAGAGCGAAGTAGCTCCATCAATCAAGGAGTTTCAAAAAAAAATCACAGAAAAATCCACCGTTTTAAATACAAGGTAAGATCCCGGCGCCGCGCGTATCTTTCAGGACATCTTCCGTTCCCACAGCACAACTCAGACCCTTTTGGTGATCATTCCTGCTTTAACGAGTGCTCCAAGAAAGCGGATTTTGGCAGCACAGATGTCTGCTCTCCCGTCTGGAGAACTGCGCATTAGCCCGCACAGCTTTACCGGGCGCTCGTGCGACGGAAGCTACGCGCGAGGACGGCACCGCCTTCGCTCGGACGGCGCGCGGTCCACAGGCTTCACTGGCGCAGTGATGTCGCCTGTGGGCTTGTCCACATCCGCAAAGCAGCCAGCCGGCGCTCTTCTGGAAGACGAAACAGAGGGGCATCGGTGGATTCTTGATACTGGTGCAATGAAAACAAGTCACAATGTTGCAAAGCACTGTGAATCAGTGTTGCAATTTTTCTGACCTATGTTATCGTTCTGATTGATCAATTCAGTTAAACTGCGTGATTCCCGAATGATTTAATTTAGTCTTTAATCAATGTGGTTTATTTTAGGCAACCACTATATAAAGTTACACGTTTTTGAAAACCCATTCACGGCACCGGCATGTTTCCTTTGTCTGCACACAACTCATGCTGTGAAACATGCTTCTAATATTAAATACGATTTGTGTCAAACGGCGAACTCTGGCGGTGATGAGAAGAACAGAGGCGTCAGGTAATATTTTTATTACAACGTACGACCAATGTATTACAGTATGTGGTTTCCTATATAAAGTGTACAATCTCCATTTGCACACGCAACTCTCTCATCCGGATTTAAGTAGGAGAATGTCCTGTATGAACGGATGCTCTGTCCTGTGGAGATAATAATGAAATTTAAATAACCAAGTTTCTTTCCCACTGAGCCCCGACCGGAGAGCGATTAATATATACAGGGGATTAAGTGGGGCGTGACAGTTCTGTACCATATTGTTCAATTCAGAGATTAAAACAAGTTAGCAGATGGGGAGATTTTGCAGTAACTATTCAGTAATTACGAGTAAGCTGTGATCTGGAAGACTCACGTTAAGATGAGCGTATTTTTAAAAAAATTAAATGAGCACGCATCACTGAGTTGGTTATTGCAAAATTATTAGTTACGATGCTTCAAATTCTAATGTAATATTCCACATTAATTCAAGCACGCTGACACAAGAGCCCTGCGGTCTGTCAGACGTGCAATTACTGCGGAATCACCCCAGTGTTGGGAGCCGTCTAAACACCCGGCGCTACAGAAAAACACTCCGCAATTTCGGGCAGGGAATATCGCTGACATTAATCTGTTGCCATGCCAACCGTCGACCACCCTCGGCCACCAACACCACCACCACCACGCGGAGAGCGCACGTCCAACTGCTGCTTGCGCTTACACACAAATCCTTTACCAAGCGGCATGTGCGCTCCGGGCGCAACAGCCAGAGCTCGACTCATCAGCGGCGCTTTAGCCATACAAAACACTGCGCTGTGTGAAGAGCCAGGAGCCTAGACCACACACTGCACTGGACTGCACTGCTACTCAAGATTCTTCGCTTAAACAGCTTTAAACACTTCTGACATAATAAAAGTGCATTTGTCAAGGGGCCAAAATTAATATATAGCAAACGTATCCCAGTTAATATAATTGTATACTGTGTTTATATAATTATTAAACTGCATATATAACATAATCAAACACTAAACACAGAAGCTACAGCTTTTCAAATAGTACTGGCTGTAATTTCCAGTGTATCTTTCCAAGCAACACTTATTGGAATCTCTGATGCTGTTCTCCTCCATTTAAATATCTGCAATGAACAAAAAAAAGCACCATATTAACTAGACCACTTGTTTAATGCCAGGCTTAAATTTAATCGGAAAACTGTTTCAAATATCAAATGTATACAAATGCTCTGGATTGGAGATAATGGTAATCATTGGAATTGTACAAAAATCCATGGAGAGAAGAAAGAAAACAGCCATCAGTACTCAAGTCTAAACAACCCGGACATAACGCAAGTTGGAATTCAACACCTTCAGCTCGGAGGAAGTTTGCATCACCTTCACATGGCACCATTTTAAATCCAGGGTGTCCTGCCATGCTCGAGACCCATTTTGCACAGGGAAGCCGAAACCCCATTCATTTTCCGCCTTACACGTATCTGACCAACCCAGTCGAGATCTTCAGGGGTAGCTGAACATTAGAACCAGTTGTCCTAAATTTTGGCCAGATGTGAGTTCTACACTGTGGATCACCACGAGCAAGGATAGACCACCCCAGACCTAAAGGGCAACCTCAATGTCTACATACTGCTCAAGGTCATTAATATTGACAGTATTTAACACTTTAGGAACACACTATGCTGGTGACATGCCGCATCTGACAACGAGCAGAGCTTGCATCCTTCCAAAAGGAAGAGGAATCCCAGGGTTGGCAGACCTTCAGACATGGACTCCTTATGGCTAAATAAACGCAATCACATGACACAGACACCCTCAGACATGCTCCATTCATCTGCAAAAATGACTTTACTGCAGTTTAGTACATACTTTTAAAACCAGCATCACAACTTCTGTATTTCTTCAGTGAAATCAAAAAATTTAAAAGGGTCAACAATCATCCCACCTTGATGCGCACCAAAAATGTGGGGGAAAAATTTACACTGGCAGGAATAGCTGTCCCCTTTTTGATTAAAAATAATCACTCAAGGGCCAAAGAATTAAAAAGAGGGAAAGAAAAACAGCAGCTGTACACTACTCATAATAAACTCAAGAAAACAAGATTCCAAACATCTGAAAATTAAAATTCAAGTCAAGGACACTGACGATTTCTGAGTTCTGCTCCTTTTATTGTTGCTTTGTCCCCCTTCTTTAACCTTGATGCCTCCACCCAACCTGGATGAAAAAAACACAACAATAAAATAAGATAGAAAAAGAAGCATGTCTCATTAGGCTCTGCCAATCAAGCTTCCAATACTAAGTGGCTAGTCCTGCTAGGCTGACTGGCTCTGGCGTTAAACCCCTGCCCCGGGGCTGGAGGAGGTGCAGCCGTGGTGATGTTCTGCCTCCTTGCTGGTGCAATCTGATGCAACTAGATCACAAAAGGGTGTGGGTGGGGAGGGGTTCAGATGACCGTGGCAAGGGTCAGCTCCTCTGATGCCCGAGTCTGGTGTTTGTGCGGGAGCAGGAGGTAGAGCTGGGGGGAAGGGGGGTTGGGGCAAAGGGGGTTTTGGGTTGGGTCCTTAAGCCCCCAAGACCAGGACTCACTGGCCCCACGGGAGACCGGAGCGGAGGACCATGGCCGTTGTTTACGATCCAAGGCGGGGCCGTTTCCGTGGCGACAGTTCCTCTTCCTCATCGTCCTCTTCTTCGTCCTCCTCGTCTTCATCGTCCGGGTAGTCCACAAGGCCGACCAGGCCCGCCTGTCCAATGATACGCAGGTCACTTAACGTTTAAACAACCGTCCAACAATGGAGACTGCAGTGTTACATACAGGCCATACCAACCTTCACCATGGGTGCAGCTGGCAGTGATGCCACCTTGGCCGAGGAGCCATTGGGTGCGGCAGGGGAGGCCGATGACGCCGGTTTGCTGCTGGTGCTGCTGCTTCCGTTGGTGGTCCCTGCAGAATGAGAGAACGTAAACTTAAAGCTGCCGCTTGGGGTCCGCTTTGGAAGGTTTTCTTTGTCCTCACTGTCTTTAACTGCAAAGAGACAAAAGACACAAGTGAGGAGGGAGGGAGGAGCCTATACGAAGAGCCAAGATGGGAATTCTATATGCAGAATGCACGGAATACCTTTTTTCGCCCCCATGAACTTCCCATAGCTCTCTGGAAAGTCTTCCTCGACTCTCTTCTCCACACCTGCATCTGCGTCGTCCTCGTCTTCCTCGTCATTGAACCACATTTCTTCATCATCTTCCAGAGACCGGGCCTCCCGACGATACCTATGGGCATGATGTGGGGTTTCAATTAAAAGCCAACAAGCTAAAGCTAAAGACATTACACTGGAAGGATGATGCTGAGCTTTTCTGGACGGACCTGGTAAGAGATCGACTCTGTCTGGCCTTTTCCTGCTCATAGCGGCCCTTAAGGCCTTTGAACGTTTGGACGTATTCAATGGATTCAAGTGCTTTGTAGAAGTTGTCGACTATGTGAGCAATGAGCGATTTTATGTCTTCCTGAAGACGAGAAAAAACGCATCATTTTAAGATTTTGATGTTTACAGATCAATCACGAATGTGTACAAAAGAGATTTTCTCAGGTTCTTACCACTTTGATGAACTCAAAGAGCTCAATGATGGCCGAGTTGAGAAGATTATACCTTGTCCCATTGTCCAACAGGGCATTGATGACCGGTTCAAATAGGTTCCCTTTAATGATGTAACGATTATAATATTCGTCCTTCAAACCTATTATCCTCCTCATGAAACGTAAGGCACCTACACGTGCATAAGAACAGTTAGAATATACTCCATTAACCCATTACACAAAACAGTGTGTAAAATCTCTTTTCCCATCAAAGGCAGAAGTCTGTTCTGCACTGCCTCTAAAGGCACACATTACCAAATTAATCTAAATCTTTGAAAAGTATTCCACAGTTTGCTGAATTGACAAACAAAAGTGACAGTTGTAACCAAGAATAGGAGGAAGACCAGACGGATGAGGAAGTCATTGAGTCCCATCCCACCAAATGCCATTTCTAGGCTGCACTCATGAATGCAGCAGAGAATCTTTTGCATAAAAACTGCATCTTAAACAGCTGTCCACTGCAAACTACGATCTTCACCAAACATGCCAAAACTGGTTATCCTCAGAAATGTACACGGCTATCCCAATGAAAAGTTCAACCCAGCGTGACTAACTTCAGTCCTGAGACTCACACAGTGCCAGGAAGGTGTGCTTGGAGTTCATGAGCACCAGCACTCTCCGCAGTAGGTCTTTATTCATTATGTAGTTCTTTATATGGTAGGTATGGTGCTCCACACAGAAAGTGAGCAGCTCCAGTATTAGAGACAGCAGCTGGGCTGTCTGGAAATTATCTGAGGGAGCAGGAGAAAAAGAATATATGGAAATATTGGGAAAATATAGGGAAAGCCTTGATCTTAAAAGAGAGTCTCCTTAAACATAGAACTAGCAATGTTACTAACAATGGGATGTGTGCAATGAAAGCAAGCAATGCTTACCTGGACAAACTGGGTTGACTTTTGTAGAATCCTCTGGTAAATCTATGGACCAAATTCAAGAAAATGTAGTAACCCTTATGACAAGTGATTTAACAAACATTTAACATATGTACCTATAGATGCAGGTCTGCGGGCTATCTGTCTAATAAAAGTGCTCACCTTTCCTCTCCTCAGCTGTGTTGGCCAACAGTGGGGCAGTGAGTACATGCATGCAGTACTTGTAGAAAAAGCTAAGGAATTCAGTCTTTTCAGTTTTCTAGTAGAGCAGGAAATAAAGATAAAATGATTAAAACAATTTTTAAAAAAATCATACACACATACCAACCCATTCCAAGCTTTTGATTACATTTATATTCTGCTACTATGATTACTTCTAGCCATGATGGAATCTCAGTGATTGACAGCTCATACGGATAGTATAGATACATGAAAGTAAAGGCCCCTGGCCATGATGACTTCTCTGTGATTCCCAACAATACCCACACCAAACATCCAGAGTAGTAAACAGTATATTGTAGTTACCATGGTGCCAGTAATCACAACACTGCCTTATCTACACAATACAACTGACATGAGTCTGTTCCTGCTAAAGGCAACTAGAACATGCAAAAAATGGAAACCACGGAAGCAAAAGCCTTCATTTATTCCACATTGCACAGCAGAAGCAGCATCCATGCTTTAAGGTGTGCCAGTGACTTACGTTGGTGGGGGCCAGCATATTCTCAGGGTCGATGAGGGTGCGCAGAAGGCCCATGAGCTGCACCGCACCACCCAGCTCAGGGTCAGAGTCACAGATCATCTGCTTTATCACCAGGTTTATCAGCAGCACATCCTGATTGACATCACACATGCACACAAATCTGTAAAATTCATCCTTAGGAATTCACCAGAAGACAACCACAATGAACTGAGACCTGCTAAAATATGATTTTGCAAGCCACATGCCATAACTGGTAAAATGTGTGCAGCTTTAACTTAACTTAACTTGTGATCTGCAGAACCACGTGTGTAACCCTGCATTTACTCTATTATTGTACTGTTGTGCTGCAGTGCCCCGACTCACATCATCATCAGCCTGCTGCGGTTCCTGCATCACAAACTCTCTGACCATAGAAGGACTAAACTCCACCAGATATGAAAAGATATCTGTGGCTGCTGCCCTCACCTGGAGGTCATCCATACCCTGAAGAAAAAATTGTGAATTTCCGTATTTAACCACATTCCAAATCACAAACTCAAACTAGTGCTTGGCTGATACCAGAAATGCCTTTTGTGTAGAGATATGCAGTATGGAATATGAGAAGAAACCCAAATAAACATCTAGTTAAAATACAAATACTGTAACCTGTTTCTACAAATTAGGCAGAGTAGAACTCATACAAAACAATGTTAACTATGATTTTGTTAATAATTAACATTAATATCAGAACATTCTCTATGAGAAATAAGATACGAGGTAACAAGTGGAAAATGAAGAAAGAAAAAAATCAAATGAAAAACAATGCACTTAATTCACCATAATGATTTCCAACGCTGGAAGAATTCCTAGATTTGCTAATGTCTTGAAAAAAGCATCTCTATTTTGGGGTTGCAGTGTTTGTGAAAAAGCACAAAACTCTTTGAAAAAGTTGACCTGCAGAGGGAAAGAAAGATCCCTATTACACAACAGCACAGCCACTGAGACTGCGGTAACAGTGCATTTAAAGTCTCAAGTAATGAGAGTCAGAGAAAGACGGTGGTGCAAGTACCAGCTCCCTTCTTTTAGCATCTTCTGTAGCCTCGTCCGTAAGCTGGGCAAACACTTCAGTCAGGAACTTCTCATCCTCCTGGCGTTTAAAAAAGATTCCATAAGTGATTCCATAAATTCCACAGAAAATTTTTAAGGTTATTAAAAAATGGAATATGACCATTTGGCCAGTATTTCTCAGAGTTAAGAAGGCGGCGCAAAAATGAGTGGATTGTGATCACGCGGCATGCACCTGATCGGCAAGAAGGCCAAGTGAAAATGGTCAATAATAAGGCAGGGCTAAGACTTCACACACTCCCACAGACTCATTAAACAAGAAAAATGTTGTATTAAACTGCATTCTACACATTCTTTCATTAAGAAAAATTAATAATGGTCCTAACCTGAAACCACACCAAGAAGTGTTATACACTTAATATCACCGCATATGAAAATTCTTGGTTTATTTCCCAATTCACATCATGCATTATGTCAACATGTAATATGTAAAATGTCACTTGTGTTGAAAATCATGTCTTTTTTGACCAAGTCACAGCTGTGTGCAGTAATGTGTGAAAAGTAGCATGCGACAAACATTTCATATAACCACTTATTTCACATGAAATAAGTGCTTGTAACTGAGAAGCAGCCATAAGATTTTCTGCTCTGAAAGTTCATCAATGACTAGTCAGTTTTTGTACACAGAGTTATCTACATTCCTCATTTTGCTCTGAATTAATATTGGTACAGACATAACTGCTTCTATCTGTGGTTGAGAAGACCCACCTGGAGCATGCTCACTATCTCCACCTTGTTGAAAAAGATAAACGATGTCAGGGTGGAGAGGAAGTTCTCCTCGAAGACCGACGGCGTGGGCAGGATGATGTCCTGGATATACTGCACCCGGTATGTCTGGTGAATCTTCTGCCTGAGTTCTGAGTCCCTGATGGGGATCACCTCCTTGAACTTGGCCGTCTTCGTGAGGAACTCCCGGTGCCTCTTGGGCTGGACAAGAGCTGGGTCATACTCCAGGCAGCCCACCACGTCCATGATGCAGTCGTCTGAGAACATGACTTCAAAGAGCGTGGCCTTGTTGAGGAAAAGCACTCCACGCACAATCTCGTAGAGGTGGTGGAGGCCTTCCCGATTTTCCAGGTCCTCACAGGTGCGGAAGAGCTGCAGCAGCTTCTTGATGTAGCCCTCGCTGATGAGTGCCAGTGCTAGCTTCTCCCGCCGGATGGGTGAGGAGAGCACCGAGGTCACCAGGTCAGCTATCTCCTCCAGGCGAGCCAGCTCGCAGGCGGGTAGCTCCACCAGGTGGCTGGTCTCGGGCATCTCCTCAAAGCGCTCCTCCTCGGATTCATCAATGGGGTCCTGAGTGATCTCCAAAGATGGATCTTTGCCTTGCACCTAGAAGGGGTGGGAAATAAGGCAATTAGAATAAACTGACACAGAAGACATTACTTTGCACATCATGGTTTCCAATACCTATACAAATACTAAACAACTGCATTAAAGAACATTAGAGCACCTGTAACCAACACCACCATGACTGTATTAAATTAGTGAATTAAACTCTTATGCAATGTCCTTCATGACATCAAAGATTGTGACAATATGCCATTATCATCATTCCCTACTAGCACCTAAGCAATCGTGACATTTTGGAGCATAACAAAAGTACATTTCACTAACCACTGTAAACAAAACATAACAGTGCCAGGTAGCAGTAAATAATGTCCAGCTGTTTACCTGACAGATCTTTTCCCAGATTTCATCACAACCTGCCTTCTCCTGGAAACTCAATGCAAGATCATAGTTTTCTGCTTCAGACCAAACAATAAGGGTATCCTGAGGACACAAACATAAGAAACGGCATGATGAAATACACCAAATAAAACTGACAGCACTAAATTAATCTAATCTGTCTAAATTAATGTAAGAAGAGAGGAAAAATGTCACTCACTTGTTGTTTTTGATATGCAGTATTTGGATTGATTTTGGACTCCAGTAAAAGTGAGCCTATAGTTTAAAAAAAAAAAAAAATTGTTTTTACAAACAATGAACAATTACAAAGACATAACTTAGAAGAATGCACAGCTCCAAGAACAGCAGCAACTAAAAGTCTGCAGCAAGTGGACTGTTCCATAACAATTGAACAAATTAAATACAAAGCATGAGCAAAACAACTTTTGATGGCATAGTGATAAGTGGCATAAGAGCAAGTTCCACTGAGTCCATTTCCTATCTCTTGGCGAGACTGACCTTGGACTTACTAGTGTGGAATCGCAGCATGCCAGCAATATTTAATTTACTGGTAAAAACAAATTTACACGTGGATGTGGCTTCGCTGGGCAAGTCTGCATAACTGGGAACTGATTACGCTAATAAATTCAAATTAACGTAAAAAATGTACATGTTAACAACGTAACTGTCCAAGACTAGACCAATGACAAAAACAGTATGTATAACGAGCCAAAGAAAATGTAAGATAGTTCTAAATTAACTAAGGTCGCACGAATCAATCAAGGGACGCATAATTGGTACAGCAATATTCCTTAAAACATTTGCTAAAAACAATCCAGCCCCTCGGCCTTTCATGTTGGCCCCATGCAGTATGTGCCGAGTTACAAACACCGACTGGTTATTGGTTAGACCAGATGACAAAAGACAACACAGCTCAGGAGGTACCCAACACAGCGAAACTAGCTCGGGTAGCTATGCTAACTAGTTAGCTTCCTACGTGTTAAAATTTATTCTAAGGTTAACCTAAACCACCGCACTACGGCACTGAGACCGTCGAGCATCAACATCTGTCCGTTTTCCAAGCCCTGACGGTCAGCTAAGATAGCTAACTACAAAACAAGCGCAACGTAAACGTAGTCAACAAACCGCGCAGCTAACCAACACAGCATAGCAAGCTAACGGACTGAAAACGGAAAGCCAAACGCACATCCGTCTGGACGCTTTTGCCTTTCCAGGATCGCTCGCTAGCGTTAGTTAGCCAGCTGCTCAAACAGTGGCTTAGGTTAGCTAACAGCTAGCTAGCACACCTGCCCTGGCCACGAAACGTTTTACTCGACTTCGTTATTCTGGACCATTAAGCTTCGCTCTGGGCACAACCGGCCCAATATCCCTTCCCTGGCAACACAGGCAGCAAGCCTTTTCCATCGAGGCCACACTGAAGTTACAGAAGCATCGAAGTCCATCTAGTCCTCTAGTTCTGTTGTCCTAGTGTTGCTAGGCTAACGCTAGCTACCTGTGTGTGTGTGTGTGTGTGTGTGTGTGTGTGTGTGTGTGTGTGTGTGTGTGTGTGTGTGTGTGTGTGTGTGTAAACCAGCGCCTTTAAACTCAACCCCAAAACCAGCTAGCACAGCTGATTAACTGGCGTCAACAAAGCCAAGCAAGCTACCTAACTACCATCTGAAACCGACAAAGAAATGTAAATGCGTTTCTATCCTTATATTCAGACGGAAAGATCAGAGCTAGAGGACAACAAACTCCACCACGGCTCGAGCGAGCTGGCTAACGGTCTCGACGCGCGAGCGCCGCCAGTTAGCATCGTTAGCATCGTTCGCAAACCTCACCGTCGGACTCCGCCCGAACCAGCAGAGATATTCCCTTTAACCTTTCGACATAGGTTGACGAAACGTGTCCCGTTCCTCTGTCGTCCCACTGCCGGTCCTCGTTGAGCGTGTAAACCTTGACACGCCGTCTAGTATCCGACATGGTGGCGGCGAACGAGGAGCGGCTTCGCCAGTCCTCGCGGGGTGCGTGTTCCTTAACCTCTGGCTTCAAACTTCGTTACTAACCGCATGATCCAAGCGCGGTAACAATGTGCGGTTTTGCGTGCGCTCGGCGCGGGGGATCCCTCGCTCCTCACACACAGCACAAAAAGCAAAACGAAACGCGCCACTGCCCAGCCAGCAACGTCTTTTTTTGGGGGGGGGGATACAGCCGGGCTAACTAGATCGCCGACGGCCGCGTCGCTAACGTCCAACGACCGCCATCTTGAAATCCGAGCTTGTGTCTTTTTCTCCGCGACGTCAGTCAGAGTGCTTTTCCGCCGCGGGGTCTCCCGTGAGGGGCTACGGTAGCCGAGTGGGATTGGAGGGATTGGGAGGTTTCCCATAAGCGAACTGAAAAGTGTGGGGAAAGTTGTTTTATTTTTTGTCTGCAGCTTGATAGCTATAGCCCTTTCTTACCAGATAGGATATAGTTTTAGCTTTTAGGTTAACATGAAAAATACTTTTTTTCTTTCAGAACTGTTATAAAACAGGACAATAATAATAACAACAATAATAAACAACAACAATAATAGTAATAATAATAATAATAATACATCTATTACTATGGTCATCTTCTGCTGTTTGTCCATCACTACTTTGTCCAGTAGGCTAGCCATTACCATTTTGTAAGTCTGGATCTGTTCACAAGATCTTAGCTCAGTCACTTCTCAGGGTATGTCACACTTTCAGGAACTTCCAGTCTGTATTCATCACAGATGTTCCTGTAAACTATGCCAGCCACTTGGTACACGGGGTTTCCAGAGAAACCAGATGTTTCATGATAGAGGTCATTCATCATTTCAAAGTGTTTCTGAATTTGTAGGAAGAGAGACCAGTTTATATATTCCCAGTGCGCTGTGAGGAGTTTCCTGTTCTTGATGTTGGCAGCTTCCATTTCTTCTCTGGGTCAGAATATTGCGCCTGCTCGGTATTTGATGACTAGAAGAGCATACATGTTTATGTCTTTGCTCTTATTCAACTGGTTTTTGAAGACCTGCCTTACCCTATGAAGTGTATATGGGTGTTGTTGCACTTCTCATTTCTGCCTCATGGCTCCTGTGTGATTGGAGAATACCTAGGTACATGTAGCTATCCTTCGTTTGTTTTACAGCCATGTGGAAGTTTAATTCCATCTGTCCTGATCACGTTTCCTCTTTTTACTATCATTTCTCCAGCTCAAATGACATTCCTATGTCCTTGCTGTAGACCCTGGTCAGGTGGATCAATGAGTCAATGTCATTTTCCCTAACTGATGGTAGTTCTGCTCCTGAATCTGTATCCATACCCACTCTTATTGTTAATCTGACTGAGGGGATTTAGGGCTGTGCAGAACAGCAGTGTTGACAGGGCATCTCCTTATTATATATCACATTTCATGGATCATCTCCTTGGTATATACCACACTTATGGAGCATTTCCTTTGTATATACCGCACTTTATGGTCACCTGGGCAATTGTCTTCAAGTTTGCTTCTAGTGTTGTCCTCCAATGTTCTACTGACTTCTGCATAAAGTCCTTATTGTCTTATTAACTTTATACAAAGCTGGAAATTAAGGTATCCTGGTGTGTGGCATTGGGTCGTACGCTTTCTTGTAGTCAAACTAGGCAACACATGTGTTTGTCTGTCTGGTCTTAAAATCCTGGTAGACTGCTCAATCTGTCAGTAGGTGGTGCTTGGAGTCCCTGGTGTTGTTACCAATCCCCTGTATGTGCTCATGTACTTGCAGCATGGTGGCTAGTATTCCTGATAGAGGCATCCATATTGTGGTTATTGTTCTGTAGTTGAATGGTGCTTGGCCCTTGGTGTGGACCTTTATGACCAGTACCGACCCACTTTCTGTTAGCCAGCCCAGATGGGAGCCGGTAGTTAGCAGTTGGTTCATTTGTTCTACTAGCCGACCATGCAGATTTGCCAGTAAGCATGGATCATGTCACTTCTGCCGATTGTATTTCTTCCATATCCTGCTTTTTGCTGCATTAAAATCTGCATAGCATGTGATGATAGCTTGCCACTAAGAATCTATAGCAGACAGCAGTTATTTTATTCACAGAGCAACCTTTCTTTGTTTTGGCAGTCATGGCTGAGGTCTGCAACTGGCTGGGCATTTGGCACCGTTTTACTCCATAGTTCCCCTCATTGCCTTTCAATTGAATAACAATAGCAAATTGTCTCGGTTTCACAACATTCAACACAGACCTCATTAGTCTACATGCAGCTCATGTTTCAGAGACAAGCAAACTATAGCTTTAAGAGTCTTGCCCAAAGCACTCTTATTGGCATTCGTAGTAACTCCTGCCTCAGGCTCCACAGGGATTGAAGCCCAGTCTTCTGCATGCAGGTCAGCTGTCAACCTCTACAATACTCACATCTATCCAACCGTGTGAAAAAGACACACAGAACAAGGCGAAAAGGAATTAAACTTAATGGGGGAATTGGAAGCAAGTAACCACACCACATACACTGTGACTCTGATGATGGAGTGGCATAGTACACTGGCAGAGCTCTTTGGTGTACCCTGCTCTGGGCACACTGTCCTTCTACAATTCTAGCAGACAGCCAAGGACAAGTTCCTTGAGCTCTTGGCCAAACATCAGAAGGGATAGTGAACCCAGTCGACACCTGAATGTCACCCGTTGCCTGGCCTGTAGATCCATTGGTGTCGTTGCCTATTCCACAGTGCCCCAGGAGCAGTTTCCATACATTGCCCAGGTGCCGTCTTTTCCCCACACATGGTACAGCAGTCCATTGTGCATCCTGAGGCTGTCCCAATCTGCACAAAGCAGCTTAGCAGCAGGCCTATGCGGAATCATAGCTCAGTGATTAAAGTACTTGACTAGTAAACAGAAGGTTGCTGCTGCAAATCCAACCATCACCAAGTTTCCCACCGTTGGGCCCTTGAGCAACCCTCTCAGCAACCCTCAGATGCTTGAATTGAGTTCAGTCATAGCTGTAAGTCATTTTGGATCAAATCATCAGCTAAATGCTGTAAATGTATCACATCTGTCCTGCTTGGAGCCATTTGTGTGCTCAGGAGAGTTCCGTTTCCTACTCTTGGGCATTGTGGAATTCCCCACAGCTCCCACTGTTAATTCTGGTGTTACTGGGAGCGAGGACAGCAGTAGTGGTACTTCTGTCACCTTAGTACAATGCACACCGCAAGAAGAAAGCCATCATTCTTTGGTAGTTCATAGGTGACAAGATAAGGCATCAGCAATACCCTGTAAGCATCCAGCATGGTGTCAGATGGTGAAGTGGTATTTTTGCTCCAAGATCCACCTTGTGACAAGATCCTTGGGCTCTCTGGGTACAAGCTGGGCTTTTTTAAGTGTTCAAGTTGCCAGGAGGCCATGCAGAAGTGGCCGCTGTTATCTTTTTTTATTGCCAGTACCACCGACGCGTCCCAGGGGATGTTTTTATGGCTCAGGTATTATCAAAGGGAATTATAAACTGATAGTAGTATGGATGAGTATTGCTCTGGGCCTTAACCCAGAGAGGACAGACAGCCTTCGTAGGAGTAGAAAAACTATCCTAACTACAGTACCTGCATTATAGTACATTCAAATGAATTATGTAATACAAGACTAATTTTTTTTCCTGCAAAAGGTTTGTTGTTGTTGTTTTTTTTTTTAACAAAACATAAAACACAATCAATCAATGCCATACAACAAGCATTGTTCCCCAACATGGGTGGGTAGATACATGTTTTTGCGCACGTGCACACAAAATTGAGAGTGCCTTTAAAAAAATTTTAAAAAAAAAAAGTGAGAGAGTTCTCAACAAGTGCTGAACAGTTCATAAGTTAAGATAAAGTAGATGACTGGTCGTCCACTGTTCCCATAGTGATACTGTTCTTCTCGCTCAGGGTCTTCACTAATGTGGCTGCAGGAGACAGCAGCACCTTACGCGACAGTCTCATCCTGCCATCCGTTGGATCACGTCCAAAATATTTCACCTGTGGAAAGCAGGTACTGGTCAACACCCAGGGACTCACCACTCAGCTTTGCAGCTGGCTTATAGTGGAAGGAAACAATGTGGGGTATTTACCGAGTCATTATGCTTTTACGGCACCGTACCACTTACTGTCATTTAAAATCTTGATAACTACTGTATTCCAGGAGCAAACAACGTCTGTAAAGATGCTTTTTACACCTCCGGCAGTTGTCGTAAAAACACGGAAACCCTTCATATATACATCATCGCATACGTGTGCTGAAGGATCTCTGGGAGAGTGAGTGCATACCTGGAGCTGTTGTCCAACTTCTAGTCCAAGAGCAGTGGGGTGTTTGATCTGGTGAAACATAATAACGTCCGTCACCTGTCGGCTCTAATCTCACTGATTAATCCTAAAAAGGCTCCCAATGCATCTGTGTAACCAAGCACTCAGTGCAACAACAGACACAGACGAGTTCATTGGTTCTGGATGACCACCTTATATCCCAGGGTCGATGGCGGCCTTACCCGTTTGTGATCGAGCTGGGAGTTGTGTAGCAACACGGCGCTCATGTTGGGGTAGAGCTTGACCATAACGCCTATGTCTCTGTGCAATTATACAAGACAGACAACACGGCAACCATCAATACTAAACACCAAATGCCACTGTAACAAATGGGACAGCCAAGTAAGTCATAAAGATGTTCCAGCTGTACCGTATTTCTATGATGGTCGCTGTGTATACAGCGCCAAACTCAAGCTGTTGCTCCTGCTGCAGAGGAAAGCGAAAGATTCTTAAGTAATGTGCTTTTGTTCATCTCCAACTGGCAATCTTTGTTAACAGAAAAACAACCCATATCTGCTTTGGCAGTGCATCAAATGATTTAAAACCAGTGTTCTGACACACGTCATCCTTGCAGACTTCAGCGATGAACTCCTGGGCTTCGTTCATGGCACTGGGGGTCGGGGCAAAAACTGAGAAGGTCTCCTCGTCTACTTGGCTTATTGTCACACCTGTTAGACACAAGGAGAACGACCGAGAATGAACCTCCAGCCACCTCCTGTCAAAGAAAACCTCCCACTGAAGTAACGAATAATGTTGGTAAGTGGCTGCAGGATTTGTGTTTGCGCTGAAGTACCATAAAATGGACTTTAATTATCGAACAATTTTTGGGGCGAGTGGGGAAGTCAAAATGTGCCCGATTTTATACGCCTTGGTATCGTTTTGCGTTTCAAATCCTCCTTCACTCCAGGGGGTAGTTCATTTTAAGGTAATAGGAACTATAATCCTTAAGCCTATTAAACACTGTGTAAACAAACATTACAAGGCCTGTATGGACAACTAAACGAAGATCTTCACTGACATTTCCTTCAAGCCTATAATGGTATAAAAAGGACACAATTCTATAAAAGCATCAGCGTTTCTTCAGTGACTAAGAGAGGACAAAGTACAGAGAGGACAAGCTATGCTGTGTTTGATCAGTGAACCATGTTAATAGAAAACAGGTCAGCGACATGGAATTCTATTTCCTGTCACTAATATTACCTGAGACAGCCCATAGCACCATTTTCTCCTTTGGTTTGGTATTTGGTATAAATATTTGGTTTTTATTTGGTTTGTTCATGTCTATTATTGTATTTTATATATTGTTTTATATGTCTATTAGGGGTAAGTTTTAGTAGGTTAGCTGTAAATTATTTGTCACCAATATACATTCACCTTATACACAGACATTGCAATGTTGTACTTTGTAGGACTACAGGTTTAGTCTACATCCCATCTCTGGTCCTTCATCCCAGGTAACATTTTCAGGCACAGGATCTTTGCTGTCTGGATATTTTTGTGTGGTGGGCCACTCACCCCATTAGAGCCTTAGACATGTATAAAAAAATCATTTTTTTCAGTTAAATGGCCACAACCATACCACACTGGCCATAAACAACCATGCTGGGTTTAAAATGGTCCATCACTCAAATAATGGCTGGTCTTGTAGTGCTGCTGTGGTCAGAAACTGACCTGTAACAAACGTAGTAGGTCTAAGGTAGGTCACTATATTTCTCTACGCACCCCTGTTCTCTGTTCCTCAGTTTGGACAGAGCACTCTCCACCATTTCACTACGAGTTATACTGTGTATGACTATGTATGTGATGAATAAACCAAACTTGAACTTGAACTATAACAAAGCGGTTACACAAGTTCCAGATGTTAAGGCTAAATCTCACCTGTCTGGGCTTGTAACCGGCGGAGATTATAACCCCCGGGACCAACAAACCGGGCTCTCCTGGAGATGGGCACTCGAACATTCTCTATGGGCAAAAATTAATTTATGTTGAAAGAAGAAAATACTGAAGTGTAAATAAACAAACAAACAAAAACAAAGATCACAGCAAATATCCACAAGTTGCCTGCCATTACCAACAAGTGGACCATGCTCTTTCCTGGAGACCCTGGGCTTGGAGATGGTCTTATTCATGATGCCCAGAATTTCTTTCTTGGCCACTGAAAGAAAAGTATAAGGAAGATGTGAATAGATGTGCAACACATCCTGCTAAACCAGAACAACATGTCACAATCTGATCCTGCTGTACCTGTTGCCTGCTGTATAGCTTCCATTACAATTTTTAAGGGGAGCCCTGGGATCTTCACATCAGCCTGAGGGAAAGAAACACACGCTGCCCGTCAACAGACTTTCACTCTACAAAGCAGTCTTCACCTACCATCATCCGCAGTACCTGTAACGCAGTGATGCCCTTGTTTGTTCCCGCCATCTTAAAGTCCATGTCTCCATTGTAATCTTCAATTCCCTATTCCACAAATACCAAAATACACTGCAATTCTAACACCAAATGATAAAACATTAAATATTCTGCACATTAAGAGGATGCATAACAAAAGTATTTTAAGTCAGAGCAAAAAGTCAGTATATTTACCAAAATGTCAGTTAACAGTCTGTAGTCCTGGATATCAGATGCTTTTTCAGGATTGGGTTTGGTTATTAAACCAATCGCAACACCAGCCACTGGTGAAGAAATTGGCACACCTAAAAAACAAATTTCAATACTCATAAGTATTTAGTTCAACTTTATTGTTAATCAGGATCTGCAACAAAGCTTAAGACAAACGTGTTTGCTCCCACAGATGTGACTAATGGAACTAGCTGTACTTGCTTTGATGGTAATAATAATAACAACAATAACAACAACAACATTTTCAAGCTCCTGTTTAGAAACTCAAGGACATTACACAGACAGGGATTTGGAAGAATCATACAACATACTAGATAATAAAGAATAATTTATGCATGTATAAAAACATGTGGTAAGTGTCATACCTGCATCCATGAGGGCCAGGCTCCCCCCACAGGCCGACGCCATGGACGACGACCCTGTAAAACGACGCATGCTGCACGATGAGGAGCTGCGTTTATCGGCTCACGCACAGGACGGGCGTGTTATAAAATGTTAAGACGTGCGTCAAAATATATATTTATCCAAAGACAGTAGTGTTGGGGACATTTCCTCAGAAGACGCACCGTTGGACTCTAGCACCTCTGAGGTCACCCGTATTGTGAAGGGAAAATCTTTGGGAACCACAGGTCTTAAGGCTTTTTCTGCCAGGGCCCCTAATCACACAGAAACACAGAGGTTAGAGGGGCGCATCACACAACATACTGGATAAGACACTTCTAACCAGTGCCACTCACCATGCCCAAGCTCTCTTCTATTCAAACCACCCATCTTCCCAACCTCATTGGTTGCATAGGGTGGGAACTGAGAGAGGGAGCATAGCAACATTATACAGATCTCACAGCATTACTGTACTTAAAATATATGAATACTCACCTCATAGTGAAGCATGAAATTCTTGTCTTTTACCCCACTATTAAAGATAAATTACAAGACAACCGTTAACAAGTCGTAATAATGGGCATTAGTCATGTTTGCATTGTTCTCTCTGCTCTTTGAATGTCAGCTAGGACTAGACCACCGTGAGACAGGCTAGCTTTACCCTACAGATGATGTGTTGCTGCAATAGTAATCCAGCACCCCTGAGCCCCGCTCAGTGAGTCCTGTTTCTGCCCACCTTTCACTCCTGATGTAAACTTTCTGTTCAGTAAAAAAAAAAAAAATAGCTTGTCCTATAAGGATAATGAAAATGTAAAGATTTACCATAGAGCTGTAGTTATAAGATCTGGTTTTACACTGGACTCCAGGGAGTCAAACGTTACAGAGCAGAGCACCTATAAAAGTAAACAAAACAGATAAAAACAGTAATGAAGGACAATATAATGTGGACTGTATTAACAGGCAGACCTGTATGCCCTGGCAACTCTGTGTCCCTACCTGTGTTTGACCCCTCTGGAAGAGGGCGGAGCCGTGCAGCGGCTTGAACACGTCCACCGCACATGAAATGTCTCGTAAAGAGGTCAGATCCCTGCCATCACACCTTACAGAGCACAGAACGAGACTGTAAGGTCCGTTTAAAAAGCACTAGACACCGCGGTGGCCATGGTCCACAAACCACTAGCATTACGTGAACAGAGAATTAAACCCCAGAGGACTCACACTCCCCCTAGGGGCCCAAGACTGAAACTGTACCCATGGAAAAACAAGACTATGATAAAAGACTGCGCAGGATGTAAAACAAAATATGTAGATGAGGAGGGAAAACAGAACAGGCAAACTCATACGCGGGTCATGTGTGAACGCCTTTACATCTTAAAGAGACAAGAATCATCTTACCTTCTATATTCACTGAGAGTTAAATTACGGAAAATGTGTTTGGACACCGCATTGAAGGCCTCCATCACTTCAAATGGTTCTGCTTCAGGAAACCTTTCTATAAAGAACAGTTAGGTGATGGCCAACAGGACGTCTTCAATGCTATATTACAGGGATACATGCACTGCTCCTTAACACCGTTTTGCTCAGTAAATGGTGGATAAACCAGTTTTTAGGAACACAAATGGCAGTGTTCTCATTGGATAGGAAAGAGAGCAGTACCTCCCCTCATTAATATACAAGCTCAGAGAGCAGTATCCCCCTCCCTTCATTAATATACATGATCAGCCATCAATATTTCTGTACAACACATTTAGCAGTTTGAGAAGTTATAGAGACGGGCTTTCAGCTGAAGTTCCACTACAGTTGGGAACCTCTGTATGAAATGAGAGAAAATGGAGCAGAATTATTAAAACAGTTGTTTAAAGAAGAGACATTACCTTTAATTTTCTCCTCAGACACGAGTCGTATCTTCTTTATAGCTTCATCTCTAGAAATCTGGAGATTCACATTCACATCCGATCACATACATGCAATAGCAGGAAATGATGTGGAGAATAATAGCATTATACTATGGAATTACCTTGTCATGTGAAAGGTCTGTAAAGACACTATAGATCTCATCACTGGCCAATCTGCAAGTATAACATAATGCATTACCACATATGATAACATATACTGTGGATGGAATTAATAGGACACACATGACAGTGACTATCAGAAATATTACATAAATGCATCCCGTACTGGAACTCCGGTTTGGGCCCCAGCTGTGCCATGTGCAGTCAATGGACGTGCTATCACAGAGCACAACATGCATGCATGCTCATCAAGGATGGATGCTTTCTTGCCAGCTCTCCTGCCATGAAATATACCAGCCATGGCAAAATTGTTGCGATTTGAAAAAAAAAGAAAAAACAGCAACTCTTACTGTCGAACGTAGTCCACCATCTCCTGGGAGGCGGTGAAGAGTTTGGGCGGTGTGCGTTTAACCACCTTCTGTTCCCGGGCCAGCTGCTGGACAGCCTGGATGATCTGCTGCGTGTGCTTCAAGCCCAGTTTGACAGCATGGCAGAAGTCCTGCTGGAGCACGTTCTCAGCGGAGGCCTCCATCATCACTGCCACACGCCAAACCAGGAACATCTCAGAACATCTCAGATACTATGACTTGTGCAGTCTCTAAATCTTCAATTGCAGAGCAACAGCCCGTGACTCAGTTTTAAGATATGAACTGCTGGAGTTTAATACACATCAAACACTAGTAAAGGAACTATTCTGGAAAAAGAAAAATGTAATAAAAGTGCAAAGGTTTCAGCAACAAACATGGAGAATAATGAGAATGTAGATTGTAAAGAAAATGTCTGAAGGGTCTGTTACACTTCATCGCCAGCTGTTGCTTTGGCCTCAAAGAACAACTAAAATCTACTGCCCTGCCGGGATCAGCAGTCAGCGCCACACTCACCCACTTGGCTGGAAGGAGCTCCAGCAACCACTAGGTTCAGAGTGCTAGAGCTCATCTCCTTCCGGGTCGGATTTATGACAAACTCTCCGTCCACGAGGCCAACACGCACCGCACCTGCACGGCAACAGGAGCAATGCTGAATGCATTCTCTTAAAGTAAACACACACACTTTATTTAATGTTACGCAGATAAAGCCGGTGACATACCAACTGGCCCATTCCAAGGAATGTCAGACAAGGCAAGGGCAGCTGATGCTGAGACAGAAGAAAAGCGCAATTACCACATTAGCCGTAGATCTGAATCACATCTAGAATGCAAACAATTAAATGCAGGAGGAGCGACCATACCTCCATTGATGGCGAGCACATCTGGATCATGCACGCCATCGACAGCCAATATGTTGCACAGAACCTTTTTGATCAAGAGAGAAGAGCTGAAGTCAGGTTTAAGTACCAGCTGGATACAGGCAGTATAAAGGGTTAAATGGCAAAGCACCGTACCTGCGTCTCGTAGAAATACCCATCAGGAAAGAGCGGTCTGATAGAGCGGTCTGAGAGCAAACAGGTTAAGCCGTGAGGCAGAGTAGTGCGCGTGTGTCCATGTACGACTTTATTTTACTCTTTATCATCTGTACCAGAATCAGACATGATCTAAATTTCATACGCTATCGCCAAACAGGTTGGCACCGCATGTCGCGACAGGCCACGTTCCGTTCTGACCTATGAGTCTGCTGGTGAGGATCTCAAAGTCTGTGGTGCCCATCTCACGCCGCAGGTAGTTGGTGGGGATTCTGCCGGCAGCCGCTGCTTTTTGCCTGTAGTCAACCTGTTTACAGGATGAGAGGTAGAGTCCATGAAAACGCCTCATCTTAGGAGAGGACTGAGACGGTTACATTAACTACAACGAGCCACCCGTGTGTCCCACCAGGACGAGGGAGGTACCACAACTCACCACGAGTGGCAGGAAGGATGACGGGGACGGTTTTGTCTTGCTCACGGTCGTGACCATCACGGAGGTCTCCCCGAGCTACAAATTAAGATACAAGGTGCGCACAGCACATGAGTAAAGGGATCATTTGCTCAGGAGGAGGAGCCTAACAGAAGCATAGCTGTTCTAGTGTGAGAGAGGGTGCTACTCAAGAGAGGTGAAGAATGTGGTTTCTATTGGTTTCAAAATAATACATGAGCCATTTAATACATTTAGTATTTTCCATGCTAATCCAACTCATGAAATGCTTGCTAATGACAAGTTGAATCATAATAATGTTTGTGTTTATATGGTATTACTGGAAAAATTGTACAACACTGTGCTGCTGGATTAATACCACATTAATGCCCTGTCTGAACTACTCATGTTTAAACTTTTTTATGAGTCCATTGCTGTGATTTCCTGTGCTGCCACTGTAATGGAAATCATAATGGAAAAATAGAAATAATGATTATATAAAAGCACAAAAACACCCCCCAAGTTCGCACTTTGTAAATCATCTTACCTGCACGACAGAACACCCATCAGCAAATCTGGCGAGCTTCCCTGTTGATATTTCAATTTTCCTTGGGGAAAACAACCAAAAGCATAAATAAGTCAGAGACAATATTCAATTATTCTTGGGGGGGTCATGGTGTGAATGCCATGCACCCACCTCACCCTGGGCTAGTTTAGCTTAGCTACGTTTAAACGTCTTACCTTCCTCCTAAATCAATCCCTACTCTCCTCTCTGTCCCATGACTAGCCCAGACGCTTCGATGGCAATAACGTATACTCCCTCCACGCAATGCGGAGCTGATTCGGAGGAAAGGCGTCATGTTTGAGAGAAAGCAGAAGAACCTCTTCAGTAAAGAGGTCTGGACACTTCAACGCGGGATTAACGGGGAGCTGCCATCGTTTTGCGTCAACAATGCTGATTGGACGGCTGGCGTGCGTCTGCGGCACGTAGCTCGGCTCTGCACTGAACACGATACAGGGTTCCTACCCCCTCATCACAGAACACGTGTGTTAGTCCCGTACAAGCGCACACGTTATATGGTTTATTTTGGCATCGGTTTTCCAGTTTGTACGATTTATTTATTAAAGAAAAAATTTAAAGATGAGTTAACATCTCCATTATACATTATAAAGATAATGTAAATTCATAATCATTTATTTGGGAGAACATAACTATTGCTGGTAATGTTACGGACATACTCTACAGCAGTGGCATTCACACTATTCCTCTATCCAGGAGTCAGGAGTGACCACTAAATGCCTAAACAGTTGCACTAATCATTTCATCAACTACCAGGAATTGCAAAATTCATAACCGGATTTGGATTCGAGGTCCACATTTGAATGCCGCTGCTTTACAATAATCTACACGACGTAGGTGCTGTAGGCTGCTTTTTAGATGCTGAGCACCTCATGGGCATTGATTTTAATTCGCTCACCTACCCACTCGCGTTTAGCATGAATTGTCCACACGAGGGCGCTACTGGGCTCTTCAGGTCGTCCTGTGTTTGCAGTCCCAAACCAATATTTATTTCACACCTCATTATAAAAATTAGCCAAATAACCGTTTGTTTAGGTTCACAAATGCAGGGAACATTTGACACCTGCTGTTGCAGTACCAAAAACAACAAATCTATATTGGAAACGTTCATTCGAGCAAACTAATGATAAATCAAAAATAACGTTGAATAAAATAGTTTATTTTTAACTTGCAATGCTGCAATGTATTTATTAAATTTTTTGCTTTCAAAATTCATAGATCTCAGACATTACTAAATATAGTATAGTTTAAGATTAGAATGAATATAGTTTGATAAGGGTTGCACTCTTTTTAAAATGATTTTGCCCCAACCCACACACATCAGCTAATGTCAAAAGTGACACTGTGTCTTTGTTCATTTAACCCAAATATTCTAGGTTATTGCATAATCTGCCATTATGTGATTTTGGATCATGAATGAACTCCATGTGTTCAGTTCTTTTGTTGCAAGGAAAGATCAGATATGGTATATGGTGCTGTCAGTGTTAACGTAATTAAAATTATAATATTAAATAAATATTTTTAAATATTTAATAAAATGTCTTAGATGTCATCTCTCCAAACCTTTTCTTCTTAAACAAACCTATATTAAATGCAATCTTTATACTTATGATGTCTAAAGTGAAATATTAAGACACAGGGGGTCATACAAAGTAGTTTAAATACACTTTTTAAAATGTTTGTACAAAAAGATGCCTGATATATAAAACTGCATTTATTAAAGAAGGTAGGATTTAATGCGATTACAACACAATGTCAGTACAGCACTGAATGAAAAGCACATTTTCTCCTGCACCACAGGTTGTTCTGCGGATTTATTTCAGTTCAGCACAATTACTGCATATCACCTCCCCAGTCCAGGACACACAGAGATGGAAACGCAATTGACACTTTTTCACTTCTTGATAACCTCTTCCTTTAATTTCTCTGCCAAGTGTTTCCGCTTCTCGAGCTTCTTTTTCTCTTCGACGGAGATCTCCTTAAAATAAGAAAAATATATCGGTCTTAAAAAGGAGACAACGCGCTGACCAACAGCCAAAACCAGTGTAAACAGCCGCACAGTATGCCGGTCCTAGGGGTCCCATGACCCCTCCCAACCCAGCGATGCTGTTTCTCGGACTCAGCTGTGTGACTGACTTACCTTACACCTCCCACATCTTGCTAATGACCCGCGCAGCTGAGTCAGGAGTGCTAGACAACACTGGGCTCAGGGCACAGAGGGTCCCCGTACTGAGACTGAGTAGGAAAACACGCTCGAGTACCACTAAGGTTTGTTTCCTAATAGGCAGTGGGTGGGGTGGGAGATGCTATGCTACTGTGGGACGGCACCGCACAGGTCACCTTGGGGGGCGCAGGGCCTGCGCTCGAAGCCTGGGGGACCTTGACATTAACAGAACCCCCATCACGCCGCTTCGAAGCACTCTCCTTTAGTTTGCATTGGGGGAGAATACAATATATGCATAACCATATACAAGTCAACTGATGTTAATAAAACAGGTACAATTAATTTTTTAAAAAAACTTTAAAAAGGTCATAAACTGCAGTAAAATGATCACATCTAATTAAACGTTCAACCATCCTCATTGTTAACATGTTACAAACGGTGAGCAAGCAGATCCTTATAACCAATAGTAAGAAACTAAGCTTGTACTGTAACCAGTGATGGCAGACTCAGACTTGTGTAAAATAAACAAGCGCTTTGATTAGATACATTTTGAATGAAAAGGTTTATTACGCTGCCTGGAACCTGAATGTGCTGTATGAATCTAAGCACTTTGCACAAAGATTAATGCTCGCAAAGGTAATAAGGCCTCTGGAACCTGGTCTAGGGCAGTGCACACATTCACACACATATCCAACAAGTCTGTTGAATATATAGCTGGCTACAGGCCCTATAAGCAATGCTTAAGTAGAAAGTAGAGGAACAGTGAGAGATGATCTCCAAAACTTAACTAATTATGTGGCCGGTGTCGAAAATCTATTTAATATGGTAAGGTAGTAAAATGATTAGTGTCTTATCAAAGATGGTTACCAATGGGGGGGGTGTGGGGGCGGGGGGTTCTCGGGGCTCCTCAGCTGAAAAGGGCGTGGCTTTCTGCTCTTTCTTCAGGGCCTGCAGCTTGTCCCTCTGCTGCTTCAGGTACTCTGCTCTCTGCTGCAGCTGCTCCTGCTGGGCTACTGTTAGCTCCTACACACACGCAGGTAGTGGTGGACTCAGTGAGGGCATTCCATAGATGCAAGATCAGGAGATTGGTGAGCAGAGTCAGGAGGGCTGGCTTCGACCTGCCATGGACTGCATTTCTCTCTACTCACTTTGAAAGCCTTGGAGATGCCAGCCTCCTTCCGTGCCTCTTCCAGCCAGCTTTCTGCTGCCTGACTGGCAGTCTTTTCCTTGGTCATCGGCTGGAGGGCATGACCCTTGACCGGTGCCCGGACAGCTGGCAGTGTCTTGGTCTCTATGATGCCTTTCTCTGTAAACATAAATAAATACATACCTACATTCTAAAAACAATGTTCACTAGCAACACACACACACACACACACACACACACACACACACACACACACACACACACACACACACACACACACACACACACACACACACACACACACACACACACACACACACACACACACACACACACACAAAATGAAGCATGCACTAGACCGTTACCTGAAGGTCTGGCAGGCATTTTGACAGACATCTGCTCTGTGCTTCCAGGAACTGCAGTGCACAATTCTCCTGCCTGCCCCTCTGTCTTTGAAGTGTCATTCGTCTGTGGGGAACAATTTGGTGTCTCATAGCAGCAATGTGACAGAGATTCAGCGACTTCAGGCAGACGTCAAGCACCAACTCCACTACATTTTCCCCATGCTTATACAACCAGTTTCAGGCTGTTCTGTGGACAGCTCCACATTGATGGAACTGCTGTGCTGTTCATCAACATCAAAGCACACATATAAGTCATACAGTGTTTAACCAACTAATTAATAACTACTAACACTTCACATATTAGTGCTACTTACTCATGCCTGTGCAAACTATCTAAACTGAGGCATATAATCATCCCAGGTTGTCAACCCAGTGGACGTCTGCATGACACTGGTCACTCACACTGTTGATTGGATGTGGGGGAAGATGGGCCGGAGCCAGTGGGTCAGTGCCATTTCTGATTGGTCTGTTCTGGGAGCTCGTGGAAGTGGAGCCCACCTCCTGCTCAAACTGCTCTCTGCGAGCCAGCTCCATCTCGTATTCCTCTTTCGACTGTCTGCAGGGAGCAAACATGATCGAGTTCATAAGACAAAACTCTTGTGGAAAAAAAGGTTACATGAGAATGCAGCTACAGCATGGAAAACAATAATATGCAGTGAAGGATGGTGTTCACGTGACTGGGACCGAGAGCCACTAATCTAGAAGCTTCTGAGAGACGGGTTAGTAGCGGAGCATTGCATAAGACTCAGTATATTTACAGGTCTGATGGGCCAGGTCAGTGAGTTTACCTCTGGTGTGCAAACCTGGACAGTGAGATTTATTGCACTTGTAAGAGTTATAAACAGGCTATAAAAACATGTTGTTGCAAGATTTTACATGTTTTAGGAGGCTTAAGGCCTTTTTCTGTTCCATCTGACAGTCGTGAATTAGCTCTTAATGGAATTCATTAATATGATTTCATTAACTGATCCAGATTCTTCTGACAATTAATATGAGCCAATTTTTAAAAAGTCAGAAAAGCACAGCAGCTCATCGTGCACACGGTATTTCTGAATAATATTTCTGAAGAACAAGTGCAGTGTGGTGGACAGGCCACTAGAACCAGTGAATGTCTGACATGATAAGCAGCAGTGTGCCACAGCACAATTCTAACAAGGCTAAAAAAAAATACTATTCACTCAGTTTTCTTTTATTGGCAATTCCACAGGCCAATTAGTCAAATCCTAAGAAGCTTAACTCTTCATAGGCACACAGTCTTACAGACTTGGCTTAGTGTGAATGGGACTCACCTTCTCCTTAGAGAAGGCTAACTAGATGCCTAACTTCCCTGGTCATTTAAATAGCCCTCTCAGGCACTGACGTGACATGGCTCAACTGGGCACCAAGGACCACATACTTGAGAACCTCCTGCAGAATCTGCATCTCTCTCTGCTCCAGTTCACTCATTACATCCACGCCGTCAGTCAAACATTCAGGCAGGGCACCTGGTATGGACACACATGCAGAAAACACATGACTGTCTACACGCACACATGTGCAAGCATACACGCACACATGCACATCATTAACTCAAACCACAAGTACCATCCCATTCATTAAAGTCTCCATCAAAGTACACAGAGTCATTAAAGTATATGTTTTTGTGATATTTTAACTCATGCCTCATTAACACCGTTTCCCATCGTTAGTAACCATACATAGCATGTCTGAGAACTGACTGAGAACCTTACTAAAAAGAAATATATCACTCACCTGCAGCTTCTAATTTGATCTAAACACATTTCAATGGGCACATGTCTTAGAAAACCCTGATCAAAGACCTTACTGAAGACAAAAAACAAAGTCCTGTGTTAGAACACATGAAATCCACCTGGGATTCATCAGGGCTTTTAAGGGAATAAACCATCTCCCCATTGGAATGTGTTGAGTGTGATAAGCTTGTTAGTGCTGAAGCCATCAACAAGGTTGTACTACCTGCAACTGCAAATGATGGGAAACTTTTTCCCATCATTTTCCTTAGACGTGAGCTAAAAAGCAGTGAGCCTGTCTTTTAACACGAGGACGGACTGTCAGAACGGCATTCCCTCTAACAGCATATAAACAATCTGGATGCAAAGAGCACAGTAAGCAAACACAGGCTGTGTGTCAGGCCTGACGAGAATGGCTGTAGCGCTGCGTCGCGGAGCCACAGTACCGTTCCTCTCCTTGATGACGCGCAGGGCCTGAAGCTGCAGTTCCACGTTCTTTTGCACCATCAAGGAGCGGAACATCTCAAAGTCGTCTGTGGCCATCACCGGCTGGAACAGGGTCTGGGAAGAGGGGGGAAGCGTAAGCTCATGCTAAAGACGCTCCAGTAAACAGAGCCAGTTATACTGAAACAGGCTGTGCATAGGTTTTGGGATTACTGGGAGCCACTGAAGGTAGTGTTAGAGGGGTGGTGTGTAACTTTATTAAAAAAGTTCAACATTACTAAATAGTCATGATAAGCCCACATAGCCAGAGAACAGTAGTCGAATGATACAGCGCTTTCAGTGGGCAATGCTGATGCTGATATTTAGACAAGAGGGCGCCGATGGCTAATATACAATGGCAATATCAGGATGTTGTTGCTGATCTTTTTTTTTTGCATCTGATAAAATACAATGATTTAATAATAATGACAAACAAGACACAAAATTGGGCGCCTTAAATAAACATTTATTTACCAATGTTATTGTCTCCATTGTCTTTGTCTGCTTAAGTAGATCTGCACTCTGTGTGCAGTGCACTTATTTTAAATGAGAATTGCACTCATAGTTACATCCAAGAAAGTAGCATTGTACAATCTGTGGGATCATTTAATCCAATGGCTGGAAAACACCAGGGGGGGGGGATGTTCGATGTTTTCCCTGTGCTGTTCAGTGTGCCACTAAACCCATGCCCACATATCTGTGCATACTAATGAACTCATAAAAGCAAGCCAGGCCGACTAGCGGCATTTGATCCATACCTGCACCCACCAGCTCAAGCCAGTGCCAGAGGAAATAAAAGGAAAGCAGGCAGCAGGTAACGAAGCAGAAACTGCAGCTGAAAGCTAAGTTGCCACTGGAACAAAACTACAGTGGAATTCAGCATGTGCAGAAAAATACAGAGTGTGTTCTGTTCAACTGCAAGAAGAAAAAGGAGCAGTGTTAATGTGCCAAGGTGCTGCTTTAAAAAAAACACACACAACTGTCCTTTCCCTGCACACTGTGTTGTGTTGGTAATGAAACAGAGACCTCATTTAAAATTGAACGGGAGAGGAAACCTTTGAGTTAGAAAGTGAAATTAATCCGGCCATGTTTACAAACTAGGCTTGAATTTGACTGTCGGGTTTTTGAATCAGTCCGAAGAACTACTGTGTCCTCTCCAGATCCGAAGCCCAGATTCTAAACCTCTCCTGGTAATTTAATCACACATGGACACCTTCTCTAGTCAGGGTAGGGGTCACAGAGCAGTCAGAACTGAAGCAACAGGAGTGTCCTCTGTCTCGGTAACCTGTCTAATCTAATCTCTTCATAGACCAGGTTTACCCAAGCCACTGGTACAGCAGGAAACAGGACCCAAGATGATCTGACCAAAAGCTCTGAATTCCAAACATATATGAGCCATTTCCATCTTTCCCATGAGGCACCTTCAACAAACATGTAGGTAGCACCACTCATAAGAAGATTTACTAAAGCCAAGCGTTGAACACTGGATTTGGAACTGTTCTACCATTAGCCCCTCTATGAGAAACACTGCTATATAGCTCTATGAAAAAAAAGCAAGAGGCATATGGAGTCATTTAACTTGAACTTCATCTGAGACATTATAACCTTAAACTTGCACTCACTGTTAAATAAAAAACTGGTCTGATAAGAAGTCATTGTTCAGCGAAGCTGTTTATGTGATCTGCGCTTACCTGCAAAGGTTTTGACTTGGCAATGGGAGATGAGCAAGCATCCAGAAACTGCTGCTCGCTAATGCCCACCTCTTGCATGTAGTTCTCCAATAACCTCTCTACCTAAAAAAAAAAAATTAGAGATTGGCATGTTACTTTTTTTTTTTAACGTTGGACACACAACTGGGAAGCAATGCAGCCAAAATAATCGAGAAAGCATTAGGCTAATTGATAATCATGTGGCTTATCAGAGTGTGATTATATAGTGGAAAATACTGGCGGAAAACATGGAGACGACACGGCAGTATCAAAAATACCTTGCACCGATTTACTATGTTTACTTAAAAGCAAAGCCATCAGTGAATGTTCAAAGAATACAGTACAATAATGTACGCACTCACCAGGTGCTTGTACTGCTGATGGATTTCTGTATAGGTTAATTTATTTTCTTCCTCGTCATCGAACACTGAAAGAATAAGAGACATATCCAGTGATCTTAACTGAACACAACGTCGGGCATCACAACCACAACCTGCACCATTGTGTGTATGGGTAGTGAACTATTGACTGCTAAGGTACCGTGTGTGTGTGTGCATGAAGTCATCACATCCCAGACATTTTTGGTGAACCAAATACCTTTATTAGTCGTCTGTAAATAAACAATATTTGGGTTTTTATACCATTTTAAGCAATCAAGCTAGCTAGCTAGCTGGCTATATAGCCGAATGCATACAAGTTCATTTATTTCACCATAAACAACTAGCAAGACGACAAGATAATATGAATGAAGGCTCTTTACAGCTAGAATGGGGAATATAAACATTATACAAGCTAAGCAAATACGCACCATCAACAAAAATCAGCGTTTGAAACTACTGTAAAGGTGTACACACGAGTAAAAAAGAGAAATACCGAGGACTGACAAACCAGTTGTAAGAAAATGACACGACAAATACCAGCATGCCCTAATAGCGAGCAGAAAGCTAACACTAGATTAACTAGTTTCTGCTGCGCTGGTCAGTTTTAATGCAGCTTTAACGTACACACGAGACTTTTAAATACCACAACTGTTAAGGGGGTAGGTGAGTCAGCTAGCTAACGTGTGTGGCATGCTTAAATTACCTGAGCACTTGTTTTCCATGAAATCACTGACTGGTATCAGCCACTCTGGGCTCCCCAGATAACCAGCGACGCTCTCCACAACCCACTCGCCGTCATCGGCCATGACAGCAACGGCACCGTGAGGCGTCCAAGCTCGGCGGCGACGCTTTCTGGCTAACGCTTTCTCAGCGTGCGGTCGCTCAGAGATGCCCAGGCCAGTGCTGAGGACTCAGACATCGGTCGCGGCCTGCTCCGGTCACAGGGATCCTGGACACAAGACACGGAGGCCAGTGCTGAAGGACTCAAGGTAGCGGCCCAGCTGCTAATCTGAAACCATGGTAACGTATTACGTCAGAGCGCGGATCCGGCAGTGCGCGCTTCAGCTAGCTATCTACGCACAAAATCCTTTCCGTTTAAGCCTTTCGTGCAGTTATTTCTTGGTTTGTTATAACATTTCAACCGATATTTGGATAATACTTTAATTTTTCTATATCTCAAGATCGTCCAGGGTCCTTTCCTGTGCACTCTCTTCTATAGCTCACCCCCGCAGGGTTGATGTAGGGTTTAGGTCAGGGGATTAGGTTAGGTCATTTTGTGTTGATCTGGACATATGTTTTGGATCAGTGCCCTGCTCTTTTTATTTCTTTTTTTTTGGTTTCTTCGCAGAGGCAAATAGATTTTGATCTTAAAATGTCCAGGTATTTCATGGAGTGCATGATGCCATATATGCCAGTGCAAATCGCAGTTGTTTACAAATTACAAGGTTTTCAAATACAGAGAACATTTTGAATATTATCAGCTGTGCAAATAAAGTACTATACTTAAGTAAAGTACATACACATTCCAAGTGTTAGGGGTCCACTAGAGGTCCTCAGAGATATGGACGACTAGGAATTGCTGGAAAGATTCTGGACCTTATCCCTCAGTCCTTGACGAAGGGGAGTAGGGGTGAGTGGTGGTTTCCCTGGGGGTTTTGGTGTTCAGGACAGTTTCACTAGACCCTGTAGGCTGTCTCATCAGTTATTCCTAATGAGGCTTATCATCTGCACTCGTCAAAGGCATGTAGTGATGGGTAAATAGAGCAGAGAGTATGTAGACTCGAGGGACACCAGTGTTCATGATCAGGGCTAAGGTGTTGTGGTTGTCTAACTATACTGGGGCCTGCTGTTTAGGAAGTCCAGAATCCAGTTACAGCTTAGGGGCGGTGCTGGAATTAAATGCTAAACTAGAGTTACTGAGCAGCATCCTCACATAGGAACTGCTGTTGTCCAGATGAGTCAGGCGTGAAGTGTGGCGGAGGGGGGTGGGGGGGGGGGGGGGGGGTCACCGATGTGTTCGGCTGTGTTGTCTTTGGCCTGCAAAGGCGTGCAAACATCCTGAAACTCTTGAGCTACTCAACCCTGCTACAACCCTGCTCTCTGAAAAAGCAGAGATAGTCCAGTAAAATGAAAGGGTAGGCAGATGTAATGAGCCATTGCAGAGGTATTTCATTTGCATTTGTACTCTCAGCAAAATTAATCTGACCTCTAAAAAAAGAAAGAAAATGTCTTGGAGTGAAAAAAAAGAGGCTCTGGGACCGACACAGGCTCTGGGCCTTCACGTTCAGTCGCAGGCTTTGAGTGCCATGGTGATGCAACTTTAATTAAATGGTCGCAGGCAGACAGAGGTTAAATAGTGGGAACAAGCATTACATTTTCTAGTAGTTACATTTTCTACTAGTAGTTACATTTTTTAGTATCTCATGCCAAGAGCCTTTATAGCTGTTTAAAAAAGTGACATACTATGAAATACTAGGCTTATATCAAATGTGGGCTTTAGTTTTATTTGAATTCTTCTTTAGGATTTAAAATATTAAATAAAATAATTTCCTCAATTATAGCAGGTATGGAATGTTTCCAAAGTGGCCAGGGCAATGCTCTGTTACTGGTTTACGGTCAAGGCAGGAATAAAGATTTATACTCCCAAATTAGATAATTCAAAAGTATATTTGTATGTCTTGGCATTGAATAAGAAACTCTAAAGTAACGCTTAGGAATCAGAACATAATAGAGGCCCTTGGTGGTCTCTGAGTGCAGAGCAGAGGTTTTGATGCAGGTGGTTTCCAGGCCTCTGTGGAAATCTAAGGCAGATCACGCTGGACCGTTCCTGTGAGAAATAGCTTCATTAGTACTGGGAAAGCTCATTGCTTTTAAAAGACACGAAAGCGTCTTTGAGAGTTCTGTGGCTAAGCAAGCTTTGTTTTTAAAAAAAGGGAAACTCTTCCAATGGGATATAATGGTGTCTAGCTTCAACTTGCAAAATGGTGGACCTCATGTTGCATATACTGAATAATGCATGGTTTGGATATAATGGTGGCGATTGCAAACACTAGTATGTAAAAGAAGGTGGAGTAATTACCTAATCAATCCTGAAAACTGTATAAACATTTGGGATCTTTGTGCAATTCTCAGACATTCTCTGGAGGGTGCTTCAATAATGCTCATTAAAGTTGACCTGCAATAAAGAACAGGACCGGTAATTCTCTTCAACTAATTCTTAAGTCTGCATTTTATTCTTGAATAAAGTAGAAATTATTATGCCAGCATATAGAGGAATATAGGAAAGACAGAAATGGGAGTATCCTCTCTGGTATATTTGATCAAATTATGTTAAATTGTTATCATAAACATATTTGTGATTATGATTAAGGTTAAAGATAGGTTCAGATCCTTTATGGCTCAAGGTAGAAATATATTAGAATTAACTAATATAATTATTTGTTCTTATAGCTCAAAAAAAACAAAAAAAAAACAAAGGACATTGTACAGCAGCTTTACTGTTTTAAATAGGTGATCTACTTTTAAAATGCATGCTGAAACAACCAAAATAGCTCCGTAAAATGTAGCTTTCTAGAGAGATGTAAAGCTAAGTTTACAAGCATGGCGAATGGGTGCATCAGCAACAGAACCCAGGGAACACCCTAACATGATTAGATTCGAAATTGATTGGTGTCTTTTTGAAGGTTATGACAATTTTTTCATTCATTCTGGCTTGCTTCTTCTTTTTCGTTAATACCAAAATGTAATTTCACTACATAGGCCTTTAGTTTGATGATTTGTGTGCATAGAAATGACAATACTTTCAAATTAAAGTAGTAGGTGACAAGTGGTGGAATAAATTTTTAGGTTTACAGAAAACTACTCCTTGGGTAACTTCAGCTGAAGATTTCTAATGCACTTTTTAAAAAAACATTTTAACTTAAAAAAGGAACTGATCATATAAATGGCACAGAAGTAGGTAAATGGCACATAAAGACAGAGCCAGAGTGAAAAGTGAACCACCAGGAAGTAGACTCATTTTCATTTCCTTCTTACCAACAGGTATCAGGTGCGGCTTATTTTTAGGGTCCATCAAGGCTCCGCCAACTGCACTTGCAGACAAGCAAAAGGGCTGGTTTACACAACACAGGTTTATCTCAGCGTCCGATGGACCTGCTCCTTCTGTGGTGGGGGACGTTGTGCTGTTATCCTGTTTCATCGCTTCGTAGGCCCTGGGGCTCCAGCTGTGATCTTGTTGCTGCGTGTTTTCCAGAATAAATTTATTATATCTCCCCAATGGATTATATATGTTTGCCATATGATTTCTAATTGTGGAACTGTTAATAAAAAAAGAAACCCTAACCCTAGCCACCCTACCCAGGTGCCTTACCTAGGCACCCTATCTAGTTCTAAATCTGTGTGGCCTACCCACACATACCAACCATATGACCTACGCAGGTGCCCTATCTGGGCACCCTATCTAGGCACCCTATCTAGGTGCCCTACCCAGGCGTCTCCGCGTGACGGTCTCTGTCACATTGTTCTTTGTTTTCGTTCTGGCCTTTCCTTGTGTTTTCATTCAGTTGTCCCACGTTCCTTTATATATAATTTTCACTGATTCGTTTCACCTGTTCTTTGTGTCAAGTAGGAATTACTACTTGTTCTAACCTTCCATGTTGGTTATTACGTAGCTGTGCAGGTTCGTATGTTCTTGATATCATTACAGTTGTCACCAGTGTATTCGTCTCAATAAATTCACTTTTGTTTTGTTTCTCAATAAACTCACGACTCGCGCCTGCATCCTGTCCTTACATCTTGTTTGCATCACGAGGTCTTTGGGTGGAAAAACAGACTGAAAAACAGATTCTATCAGATTATTAACTCTGCGAATATAAATCAGAAATGGCATTGGGCTCCCTGAGATGTACATGTACATGATAAAGAGTTCCTTTATCAGTTGAAATCCAGTAGCACAGTGGAAACAGAGTTTTAAACATGCATTAGTAACATGCACGGGGATAGAAAACATTCCAATCACATTCCAATCTGGGAATTATAACACTTGGAAGAACAACCCACTAAAAGTAAATGGTTGTGGTGGGGTGTGATGAGCCTTGGCTTATTTTGGGGTTTGATCCTTGTTTATGATGTGGAGGGTCCTGTTCATGTTAAATCTTGACAGTTCCAGGGGGATGAGAGGGAGAGGCAACTTTTAAGAAAACGATGCAAACATTCATCTGCAATACGATGTAAACATCTCCAGGTGTAAACATCCACAGAACTAATTACACGTGCTGCAGAATATAAAAGGAAATCATACAGCAGAAAGGAAGATAAGAGAAAAAGGAAAGAGAAGTTTAAAGAGCTCTCAGCGGTGTGGATGTTTCTCTATGGAGATGTAGAGAGTAACCAAAATGCGCTTTCACAGTAAGCACAAAATTAAAAACAATTAAGCTTATGTGATATTTGATGAAAGGGAATAAAATATTTTCCCCATCAACTTCATCACCTCATGAAAATATTACACTACCAGAATTGCTTGTCCTCATTTCTAAGTGCAACTAAGTGTGCAGTTGAGGGGTATGCACCAAACTAGAGTATGCGAAGCGCACCACACTGGATAAGGACACATGGAGTTTCGTTCTACACAAGCAGAACTTACTTAATTTCACTGAATGGGCTGAACCAACGCTGAGAGTAGCGTTGGGAAGAGAAAAAAGTAATCATCTGACCACCGCATTTACATCCAAGGTCAACAGGCTTGTTAAATCTTAACTTTAGCTAGTTTGGTTCACACAGCATTCATTCGCTAGCGTATAGACGTACTGTGGAATGCTCCTTTTTGTACAAAGCGTCACTCCGAGATAGTAAGACTTACAATTTGCTTTACAGAATAATCAGCACGTAGTGATCACGTACTATGTACAAGCTGCTTGTACAGTCAGCAGGACTGATGGAGTGTCTCTGTTGCTGGAAGCAGGAGATGTGGTCTCTGTACATCTGCAACTCGAGGGGGATAACGCAAATGTTTATAACACATTTAGTGGTCACATCTTTGTCAGTGTAGTGGAGGATGGTTGGTGAATTTGGAACAAATGAATAACCTCTAGCCAACACTGGAACAAGATGTTATTTGTTTGTTATATAAAGGGGGAAAAACTACTCTTTGTATGTAGCAGAGAAGGCTTTCTCTTTATTAGGCATACAAATCCAGATCATTAAATAAATTAGACATTACTCAAGTTATTGTAAACATATTAAGTTGCAGGGCTGCCAACTTTGAGAGATGTGAGAATTTGCTCTCATACTGCTATTTGGAAAGAAATTTTCATTTGAAAAGTAAATACAAACTGAATTATAAACAAAGGATTTGTTTTTACTTAGAAAATCTCTGTGTGATAATTGAAATTTGGAGCGAGAGTGTCTCATTCTCAGATGTGAAAATTGGCAGACCTGAATTTTCATTTTAAAGTACAATTCAGTTTAAGCAGGCAGACCATGCAAAAACCTCTTATGCAAAAATATGCAAATTTTATCATCATTAATTTTATAACAATAATCCAAGTGAGTAGCTGCTCAACAGACATTAAAGGGACTGTAAGATGTTTTGCGTACAACCTAGATTTACTTCATATATATATTAAATAAAATAAGAATTAAAGTTTAAATACCTACTGATCTCATTTAGATAAAAGAGTTTACAATGCAGTGATTACAGTGTATTTTGTACATTACTTTTTACATTACTAAATTACTAAATTTATTATCAGTGAACTTTGGCAGCAGAAACTATTTAAGCAAAACTTTATATAGCAGTAATAAATATGAAATACATCTTGTATTTTCATGCAAAACATTTTTCAGCGTTATTTTATTTGTATGTAACAGAATATGTAAACAGCTGGTGCTAGAAGAAACGTCCTGTAATGTCCTGTAACTTCCTTCAACCCCCACCCCCATCTTAACTGTGGTTCACATGGACACAATCTTAACTATACTAATCATTTTACAAGTTTTATTATGCAACATATTCTAAACTGAGATTTATGAGGCATGAAAAGGAAAATAAGTAATAAAAAGTAGTAATAAATGTTTTTGGGGGTGACTTTTTTCAGAAGTTGTTTTTTGAGGTGCCAACAAAGTATACAGTATGAAAAAAATGCATTTCTGTTTGCCTTAAGGACTGGCTCAGTCCCTGAACTGCAGCTGCAACACTTGTTTGGACTTCCAGGGCAATTAGTCCCATCGTTGTCATCGGGCAGAACAGACGGGAAGCTCTGTGCCACCCCAGCCTGCTGAGCACGTGATAGAGTCGAGGGCTGGGATTGGTAGTTTGAGAAGACTTTTGTGTTCCCATTTGCCTTTTCAGACTTGGAACGGTCATGTGATAGAGGATAGAGACCAACCACTACACAGAAAACTGTCTATATTTAAACTGGAATGGGAAAAAATGGGTGAAAATAGATCCAAAAATGGATTTTAAATATATCATTTATAAAGTATCACCAAACTGAGTAAACTACTCAAGAGTGAGTTTTCACAAGTATGGAAACCCATAGATGACAAAAATGTAAATGTTCTTAAAATATTCTTGAGAAGCTTAAACCAGAGCAGTATTCTTTATACTTTTAAACAATTTGTATGAGTTATGAATACATAATAATACTTGCCTTGAGGCTTTGGTATATGTTCTACACACTTATTTTTAAATGCCATAAAGAACATGAAATATAGTGGAATATAAAAATATAAAATTCCATTGCCAAAAAAATAAGTAATGACAAAGAATTTACTCAAAAGAAAATTTCTCTGGTAAAAGAAAAATAGATTAATACAAAAATATTCTCTGTTCTCAACATGGTTGTAACACTCAAACGCTCTGCAAAAAAGAAAAAGAAAGATGCAGACTAGTCGTAGTCATCTGTTGTAAAGTCAAAGAACCAGAAGTGCTCGGTTAAGAAGGTTTGTTTACCACCACTGAATCCAGAGAACCAACCAGCCCAGGGTAAGCTTCATGTGAGCCCAGTGAAACAATCTCTCAGCACCTAGTACTACCTTGTCACAAACCAAAAGATGTGAAGCTGTATATGAGATCTGCAACAAGGAGCATTTGCACTAAACAGTCCTACTAAATGAAACGTGTCCTAAATTCATGTTTTAATTCAAATGGCGCTGCTTAGGGCCACATTCCAACATTGAAAATCATTTTGATTTATGAACCTTTGCTTAATAAACCCTGATCTGTTACAAAACACATAATATGAATGAAATACAGTACAGTGAAGTATACAAAATGTTTATATAACTTGGAATATAAAAGCCAAATGCTTGCAAAAGGAATGTTTCCTTACCGTCCATATACATCCTTCTTACAATAAAGTTCAACATCTGCTGGTAGCTTTAAGCAATCAAACAAACCAGCAAGTAACTCTATCAGCTAGAAAGCCAATTTTTTTTTCTTTTTCTGAAATCATAAAAGTTCATGCCAAGTACAACATATATGGTATATGGTGAATATAATTTTACATATATTGTTCATTGTTCTGTTATAAAAAGTGTCTATTTGTGAATACAGCTAGAAGCAAGTGTCCAAAATGTTTGATTAATGTGTTCTTATGACATGAATTCATTTTTCAATTACATGTGAAAAACAGACAAAATGTAAAGTTTAAAAAGATGTGCTTGGGCAGCTCCATTATGTTACACAGACGGTGATTAAAGTGAGAGATTTAGTTGGATTGGAGACTATAGGGAAAAAACATTCCTAGTATTAAAATCCTCTGGGCAAAGAGGGAAGAGGAACAGCATTCAAAATTAACAAAGTAATCCGTGAGTTATTACACAGTCAACAAACCTGTTATGATAAGGCCAGTATCAGATCCCCCACCCCACCCCGTGCTTGCGCTGATGTGGTAGGTGCTCACAGCGAGGTGTTTGGGCTGTGTTCCTGTTCTATGCTGCCTGGGTAGTCTTTCAGCCTGGGCCCAGGGAAGACAGCGTTCGCACCGCACATGGGCACCATGTTTGGCTGCAGGGTCTTGCTGTATGGAGAGCGCCAGTCTCTGTCAAAGACCCCCCGCATGCGTTCCAGCACGGTGGGGCCAGCATCCCTTTGACTGAGGACCAACCCTGCTCCAGCGTTGTACACAAACT
>NC_137501.1:29137165-29164665 GCF_041902795.1 Electrophorus electricus | reverse complement strand
TAGATGTTTGTAGGTATTTGTCTGTAGCTGTTTACCTTGTGGCCTCTTCATGTTTCCCATTTGCCTGTGGGATTCTAAGGTATTTGTAGCTGTCCTCAACATCTGATACCTTCGGGTAGTACGATCCCCTCTGTTCTCAGGTACCTTTCAGCATTCATGATAGCTCGCTGACTTCTCTTTGTGTGACCTTTATCTTAGCCTCCAACCTCTATATCCATGAATTATACATCTCCTTGATGCTTTCAGTGATGATCACAGTAGGGATTGTCTTTAGTGCTCCATTCACATCTTCAGCATCCTTTCAGATGTCACTTGGTCATTGGTAGTCTGTCCATTTTAGCCATGATTTTCAATCTCAGGTCAGCAGCTCTAGTATTGATCTTGGTGCAAGATCTCATTGGGTCTTGTTCAGGGTGTGGGGAGGATAATATTATACATATATATATATATATATATATTTATTTTATTTTTTTTTCTGTGTGTGTGTGTATATATATATATATACACACACACACACACACACACACACACACACACACACACACACAGTACACACACACACAGACACACACACACAGACACACACACACAGACACACACACACACACCGGGCTTAAACAAGAATGCATTGTTGGCTGTATTACATTTAGAAGACATTTAGAAAATATTTTTAGAATTTATTCATAGTGTCATTTAGGAAGTACGTAAGTTTTTCCAAAAGTAATTTTTTTCACACATCTCTACACATCACATAAGAACATTTTTTTGACATCCAGCATATAGGATTAGCCTTTCTTGTTAAATAAAATATTAGGTATATTTTCCATGTTGCCCACGTCCTAAGCACATTTAAAAAAATGTTTCTATGCTGTTCACTGGTTTCCCAGAATATTATTTCAGACCCTAGTGACTGAGTTGAGGCCCATGTGAACAGTTTGCACAAGGAAGACAGGATGCTCAGACTCACGTGTGTGCACTGTTGCTGAGGAGAGGCAGGTAGTCGCTCATGGAGATGTAGATAAACTTCCGCGCCTCCTGTATGAGGTGGAAAATGGCCTCGATGTCTCTGGTCCGATCTTTGGGGCAGAAGAGGTCGGGCGAAGTCTGATGCCGAAAACAATCAAACAATTAAACTGGCCATTTGTGTGTGTGTGTGTGTGTGTATAAACCTACTTAGTGAAAATGATTACATATAACTGTTTTTTTTTTTTCAGATTACATAATCTTTGCTAACAGGAAACCAGGTCTCCCCTGACTTCTAGTCATCTGTACCAAATGTGCCTTGGCACAGAGTTGTTTGCAGATTAATAAAAACATACAAGTGGCTGAAAAGCCACCAAAATTGAGGCACAAAAAATGTATTTATATTTTTTTTCCTGTGAACTTTGGGAGAGGATTTCAGGATCTTTTTAGAAGAGCACTCCATCATAAGGGCAATGGCTCTGGACACAGGAAGAACTTTGATTGATTACAACTCTCGAGCTCTCGGTGAAAGCATGACCTGCGGCACTTTCCCGTAGTTCTGAGAAAGTCATCGATCACAGATGAATAAGATCTGTAACCAAGGCCAGCAGCTTTCTTGTTATGGGCAATCCTGCCTTTGGAGCAAGTTGGCATGTTGTGGATTACCTCAAATGTTCCTTTCTTTAAGGGAGCAAAATAAGCAAAACATTATTGTTATTATCTTTATTGAGTCACTTTTCAGGTGAAAGTTATGATTTAAACATTTCCTATTTTGAATATAAATTGGCTTCGCTTGTTAAAGCTTCAAAGTACTTCCAATAGAGAGAGAGAGACAGAGAGAGAGAGAGAGAGACAGAGAGAGAGAGAGAGAGAGAGAGAGAGAGAGACAGAGAGAGAGAGAGAGAGAGAGAGAGAGACAGAGAGAGAGAGACAGAGCGTACAGAGTGTGCTGATATCCAGTAGCATCCATTCATCATCTCAGATTTGTAAAAAGTGACATTTCCACTCACAGAGACATAGGCCTTGGCACTGGTGCCATTCAGGAGAAGCTCCAGTGGCTCTTCCTTGTTGAAGATCGCATACAGCCGCTTTGACCAGATGGACGGCACAAAGTCCCTGTACTGGAGCTGCCAGTAGAGACTGAAAATCCTGTGGAGGTCCAGCACGAGGCAGCTGCACTCATAAATAATGACTCCCAGCTCCTTCAGCTGTCGGACAGCAAGGGGTTAAAGTAAACAAACGTCAACTATGCTTTATGGGCACTTGAGAAGCAGGACCACGTTCACTAATGTGACACATTCCCAGGGTGCACAGAGGTATAAAAGCAATGGACAGTAAAGTGAGACAGGAATGAGGGGGAGGCTTCATTTGTTACGATGGAGAATAATGGGGCAAATGGCCATCAGCAATACGAGAGGAGGAAGTGCAGGAATCAGCACAGACATTGTAATAGTGAGACACACTGCAGGTTTCAGGTCATTTTAAGAATGTAGAGGTTTCTATAGTTAATCCTTGAAGTGAATAAAGCATTAAAAAATCATACAGAAAGCGCATTCACATGGACACGCACGCACGCGCAGCGCACACGGACACATGCATACACACCTGCACGTCCTCGTGCATGCACGCTCGTACAGAAACTGAATCTGAAATGGTCCACTGACTGGCTAAGAAAACATGCCCCATGTGAATTTGCAACCGGCATCACATATCTGGAGCTGCTCGACCCGGTGCTCACACGGACTCACACGGACCTGCGGGGCAGATAGACTCCGCCCACACTATGACTTCACTGGTGCTTAAGTGATCAGAAGGTGAAAGGACCAGCGTTCTCGCCACAGGTTCCATCCAGCCTCTTCTGGCATGAGGCCCAGACTGAGGGCACTCACGGCTTTTCCAATGACAAAGCCCTCTGAAAGAGTTCTCCATGTCTCTCTCAAGGACAGGCAAGAACAGTACTCCAGCAGCCTGCACACATCTACTCCTGCTACGTTTGCATGCGCCATCGGCATGACTGAAACGCACATTCAGTGCTAGTCTAGAAATTAACTGCTGTGAAGTAGTAACCTCGTGAGTTGGGAAATACTCCTACATACATGAAACCTGACAGAGAGCATATCAAAACATGCATCAAAACCACAATTAGGTGAACATAAAGGTGTTTTGCATTACCGTAGACAGAGATCTCCAGTCCATTCCAGCACTGCCGATGTACATGTGTTTCCTGTCTACCACCCAGAAGGAGGAATGAAGCCGGCCTCTGGTGAGGGCAGTCATGTTCAAATAATGCACTTCTGCACCTGCACAGGGGTGGCAAAAGCTCATGAGATACTCCACACAGCAGAGGAGACATGGACAATTATTGCTAAGTATTGAGCTAGAAAGGCTTAGGTTCCATCAGTCGTGGAACCAAGAAATAAACGCATAATTCTAAAAATCTTAGCGATTGTTCTATCGCTAGACAGCACACCTCATACAAATGATATTTGAGCCCCGAGTTCTAGAAGAGGAGCTTCTAGCTTCTTTTCTTTTCCTTTTTCCCTTCACTACGGCTGAACGCGACCATACTGTAGCTCTGTTTTGCCCTCATCCTCAGTAAGGCGCTGCACTAACCACAGTGAGAGAGAAGAGCGAGTTCTTCAGACGGTGTAATCCCGCTGGCGACCTTCAGGTGAACATTCTCCGTCTTAAGGCCCATCAGCCTCTGGAGTAACAGCTGGCCCTGTGGACGAGAGGCGCTGTGAAGGAGCACAAACCAAAGGCATGCCCAATTCTGGTTTCACGGGCTGGATGGCATAAGACCACCCTTTATAGATACGGCAATTATTAGTTCTTTGTCTGTTGGAGAGACAGGGGGAAAGAGGGATTCTGGGAGAGAGCCTCCTTATGCAAAATAGGCTCTGGGAAAATTGTATGGAAGTTTTTGATGTTAGAGCTAAGACTTCATTCCCTGTTTCTGAAAGATCTAAGCAAAGTGATGGAAATGACATCAGTGAATGGTCCTGAGGAGAAAACCATGAACCCTTGTACAGAAATGAAGTCTCTTTTATGGAGAGAGTCTCTTTTACGGCTTACGTCCCACAGTACATGAGCTACAGCCACACGAGAGCAATGAGCAGGGAGGATCTAGAGCACAGATCTTTGTTAAATTCTTAGAAATCGAATAAATATTTGAATAAAATAGAAAACCAATCCCCATGAACTGCAATTTTTCAGACTGACAGATTGACAGTCTCTTTTTCCATCCAGTCTGGGATATTCATAGTCTTCCAGGTTTCCAAGGACAAACTTAACTGGGCCACAACAAATTAAGCATTCACTTTCTTCATATCTGTTTGATTTGCAAAGTGGACAGCAAAAGAGAAAAAAAAAAGCCTCTGGACAGAGTTTCCCAAAGAGCTTCTTAAATAGTCACAATTTACCACCAGTGTACATGCATCAATCCATTAAACTGGAAACGAGCACTTACGCTCAGCCAGCTTTTTTTGTTTGTTTGTTTGTTTGCTTAAGAATCTTCTTTAGGGAAGAAGATCGAAATGTATTCAGAGTTTAGAAAATGACGACTCGAGAAAAGCATTCGTGAGTCAATTAAGCTTTCAACTCTGCTTAGAAAGTACCATCTGTCTGAGCTTGGGGCTTATAATGGAGCTCGGGATGGTTGTTTTTGTATAGTATGCACACTAAGCGCTGCATGTGGGGATTGGTTCAGCTGGGTTTATGAGCATGTTATTGCTTTTCAGACCACATTTCTGGTGTGTTATTAGAGCCCACCACAACAAATTCTTAACAATTCCTATGGGCTGTGCAGCAAAACATGATTGCTACTCTGCAGGTGGTCTCTAATGAGCCATTGATTGTACACAGTCCAAAATTTGGATCAGCTGGCTGTTGATCTGATCTCACCCGGTTTCCCGTTGGGAGAAAAAAAATGAGATTTCCCAGCTAGAGATGTGCAGGAAACAAATGCGCCCAGCTCAGGCGATTAGATCTGTGCAAGCACCAGCAGCCCAGAGTGCAAATCTCCATCCTGCCAAAGCGCCGGAGAGGAAGCTGTCGGAGGCAGCGCATCTCCGTTGGCTCTAATGAAGCGTGTGCTCCAGCAGAGCGGGAGCGCTCCCCCGTAGCATGCGCGCGGAGCAGATCTGCTCAACGTCAGGCTGCGTTTACACCGAAGTTCCGCAGCTGAGCTCTTTGCTTGGAAGGAAATGTGACGTCTTTAATGGCACAGGACATTAGCAGGGTTTAGGGGTGAAAACAGAAGAAAGAAGAAAAACAGAACAAAGAAGAAGATTTAGATTGAGGAAAACAACAACAGCAAGCAAAGCCACGTGATTGTCCTCTATCCGCCTGCGCGGCTGGTTTCATAAAGGACTTAATTTACTGAAATAGACAGTATATTTCAGGATTTCAGAAGTCAGGTCACAGAGGCCACACCAGGCAGAAAAGGCCAGTCCTTTAGCTCATGAACTGGATGGCATGGTTACCTGCTTGGCATGAGGAAAGTGAGACTCCTGCTCTGTAGCATTCAGAGCCCACCACGGTGACACGATCTCAACCGATTTCTGGGCGAGGTCTAGGAGGTTGTGCAGACCCGTGGCAAGCGGCATCGTACCCTCGGGAGAAATGGAGATGTCTTCTGGAATATTCTCCACAAGCACTACCCTGTATTTGTGAAGGAAATAGTAATAGTGTCAAATTGTAGTAAACTTTCTAATACACCCCTACCATATGTTTCAGGAAGCGGCGCACTTTCATGGACAACTTGAGAAAAGTGGTTTTGAACACACTGCCGTTCAGACATGATATGTTGAGAAGTTCAGCAAGACAGCGATTAATCTTAATGCTGGACCAAATGGTAGTGTCGCTAACTGATGCATTTTTACATCTTATTTTTCATTTTCCTGCTACACTTCTGAACTGCTCCCTGTGCCCTAACTAACCACTACAACATTCACCAGTGAAGTATCCAAAAATAAGACCAGATTATGCCAGAAAATTATCCCACACTGGTCAACGGATAATGCACAGAGAGTACCATGCAAAAGTGATAAACCCCCTTTAAAGTTACCGGATTTGCAAATGTCACTTACAAATGACAACCGGCATTGTTATTGCAAAACATTACGCTTTTAAATTTTCAAAGTGAAAATCCATCATTGGTAAGGAGATGTTTAAATGAAAATAAAAACTCAAAAATTCTGTTTGCACAGGAAATCAAGTCCTTCAGACTAGTACTTCGTAGAACAACCTTTGTCTGCAGTAAGCACTTTAAATCCGTTGGGGTATGCTGCTAACAGCTTTGTTAGCTTTAGGAATGATTTTCACCCTTTATTTCTGTCAGATTTAAACCAGGTTGTTAGGGCTGAATGGTTGATGCTTGTGGGCTGAAATATTCAAACAGTGCCAAAGATTCTTGATTAGGCTGAGGTCTGGACCAGGTCATTGGACTGAAATCCGGACTAGGCCACTGGACTGAGATCCGGTCTAGGCCATTGGACTGAGCTACGGACTAGGCCACTGGACTGAGATCTGGACTAGGCATTCACCTTTTTTGTTATTCCACCACTCCCATGTTGCTTTAGCTTTGTGTTTGGGATCACTGTTGTAAGCACTGCATGGCGCACTGCATGGTGGTGAAGCTTCAACAGAGTGAAGCAGGTTGTCTTGCAAAATCTCCCTGTATTTTGCAGCCTGTATCTGTCTTTTGGTTTTAACAAGGTACCCAGGGCCTAATGAGGAAAAGCTTTCCCCCCCAGCATGACTGTGCCGCCCCCACACTTCACTGTTGGCATGGAGTTTCCTGCTAAGTGGGCAGTGTTAGCATTGCACCTCACACGGCATGTTGAACTGTCTCTCCTCGGACAACAAAACCTTACGTACTTTTCATCCATATTTTGATGCTTTTGGCTAAAACCCCAAAATGCTTGGCCTCTCTGCGGCTTCCCTCACTAGTTCCGTTCTGCCTCTGGCTCTTAGCGTTAAGGGACGGCTTTGTCTGGGCCGTGTCTTAAGGGGGGTGTGATTCGGCTTCCATTTCCTCACAATCCATCCTACAGTGCTCGCTGGGATATGCAAACACTTGGATATTTTGTAGCCTTTTCTTATGTTGTGCACGTCAATGGCTTTAGATTCTCATGTCCTCGAAATGCTCTCAGGTTTTCCTTTACTGTGGTTTCCTTCAAGTCCATCCAATTTCATGGGTACTTGAACTAAGAAGTTTTTTTATCCAGAAAAGGTGAATATTTTAATGATTCACAGGTAGAGGCCAGTTTTAAGACAGTTGTGTCCTTGTTATTCTAGTAACTGTGGAATCTGTGTAAACCTGAAGCTTCCATGGCACAGGAACTGAATACTAACATGGATACAGGAGAGATTTTTTGCATGAAACCAATGTCGTTTTAAAAATGTATTCTTTTTGAAGGTCAGTTTTATACAATAAAAGTGCCATTTGTAATCCAGGAAAACCTGATGGGTTTTAAGTGGATTAGATGCTTATCCAAGGCACTGTAAGCCTCATATGTGAGCAGAGGATGTTCAATAACAATAACAACAATAACAAAAAGCAAATCTCATCTGCTTCTAATAAATCTGGGGCACCAGGAATTCGCCCCCCCCCCCCCCGCTTACATCAGCAAAATAATGACAAACAACATCATCTTGAATGTGAGAAAAAGTAAAAAAGTAAATTAATACAATGTTTATCAAATGAAAACATGAAAACGCCATGGACATAGTCCATATTATTTCCCTTTATCGATTACCTGTGAGGTAACTGAAATTAACAGAATATATATGTACCAATACAGCAAACATTGTTTGTATTGGACAGTAGTTGCAGGGGAGATTCACTTGGAGCTTGGGGATGGTGAAGGGTGGAGGTGTTTCTTCTGTGTTCTATTACACACATCCCTTTTGACTCGATCCTATAGCCCTCATATAATTACATGAAATAAGACCTTAAGTATTTATGGTGTATAGATATGATATGGGTATGGGCTATTTGACACACAACAAATTCTTTTAGGGGCTGGATGTTTTTCACATATGGTAAGGATAGATGCTAGCTAATCGGTGCAGACAGTAAAAGACACATACACACATACACACACTCAGAGAATGAGAGTGAGAGAGGTGAGAGAGGTGAGAGAGAGTGAATGAGAGAGAGAGAGTGAGTGAGAGAGCGAGTGTGAGAGAGAGAGATAGTGAGAGAGAGAGAGGGTGAGAGAGAGAGGGTGAGAGAGAGAGTAAGAGAGAGAGAGTGAGTGAGAGAGTGAGTGAGAGAGTGAGTGAGAGTGAGAGAGAGGGTGAGAGAGAGAGTAAGAGAGAGTGAGAGAGAAGGAGAGTGAGATAGTGAGAGAGAGGGTGAGAGAGAATGAGTGAGAGAGAGTGAGTGAGAGAGAGTGAGTGAGAGAGAGTGAGTGAGTAAGATAGTGAGAGAGAGAGGGTGAGAGAGAGGGTGAGAGAGAATGAGTGAGAGAGAGAGAGAGAGTGAGTGAGAGAGAGTGAGTGAGATAGTGAGAGAGAGGGTGAGAGAATGAGTGAGAGAGAGTGAGTGAGAGAGAGAGAGTGAGAGAGAGAGAGTGAGTGAGAGAGAGTGAGTGAGAGAGAGTGAGTGAGATAGTGAGAGAGAGAGGGTGAGAGAATGAGTGAGAGAGGGGAGCAAAACAAGCACTAACATGGTTCACTGAATTATGATGCAATGAACAGAATGTCAAATGGAGTGCAAACCTAATTTGTCAAATGGATTTTTTCCTCATCAACCAATTAGTGCCTCAGAATTCCCTGAATACAATTACATGTGTGTGAAGAAAGCAGTCTTTTTAGCTACCTGACTGATGGACAAGACCAGCATATCGTTTCAAATAACCTTAATAGTGTTCAATATTCAGTTACATGCTCCACATTAAAAAGCCCTGAATCAATATTTCCCCCACTAAGGATATCCAAACCCAAGCAACACAGAATATCTTTACTCAGATCATGTCAAAGAACTATAGTGTGTCTTAGTTAAATAGGTAAACATCAGAATCAGCATACAAGTTCTAAAAAATTCAACATAACTAGGAACGTCACAAAAACAGCATATTTTAAGTGACAGGAAGAAAAAAACCTGATGACATTATAGAATGTATTGATAATTGTGTGTAATGGGGGGGGGGGGGTGTTATAACCTTTGTTATAACCCTAAATGGAATCCATTTACATAATCCCAAACGTCAGCTTCCAGTGAATCAGTCCACTAAATCACTGAATATCGTGATAGGAGCTGAGTCCTGACCCCTTTGTCCCCAAAATGTAAGCAAACGTACATACTCTATAAAGTTTATTCAAGAACTCTCAAGAAACTTTGTTGTAGTCAGCAAAAAACGGCAGACTATCCATACTGCAGATACGAGTGTGCTGATTTTAGGTATTAGCTGAAAAAACTGAATTGTGTTTTGACACTAGAAACCATCATTTGATTTATTCATGTATCTGTGGCCACACTGGCTTTTGTCATGGTCATGAGACGTTCCTAAAGAGAAATACTTTCAGCAGTGCTCAACATGCTTTTAGTAGCATCTGGTGTAATGAGGCAATGCAATGTAAAATAACGGCATAGCAGAAACTGTTTTGATTTTCCTCCTAATGCAATTTCAGGCAAAGATCTTTAGCTTACAAAACACGATGTGGGTATAGCGAATAGTGAATGCAGAACACAGAATACCGAAAGCAGAATCCGGAATACTGAATACAGAACATGGAATACCGGACCTCTGTCTTTCCTTTTCATCTGATGTCTACATTAGTGAACTGTTACATTAAAAACAATCTCCCTGACACTTTCAATTTCTCTGACACAGCTTCTATATAAATGAAAAAAAACCAAAAACATCAACAGTCTCATGAATGTGCAGTCATCTGTTTCCCCATTTTTAATTTGAGCAGCGCGATAAAATCAGTCTCCCCACCAAATCCAAAGGGGAAGATAGCCATAATCACCCAGACAGGTGCTGCTGAACATCTGGGCCATTCTCCTGCAGGAATATTCCTGCGAAACATCCGCATGACTCCCTCCCCATGAATAAGCTCCAGCGACAGCGCATGGCCACACATTTAGTGGGGATTGGGGATGCCTGAGTAAAACGCAATAAATTTCGACTCTGGAGTTCTAAAAAACATCTTTGACACTTGTCAGGCAGAGATGGAGGTCAGTGTGCTCTGCTGTGGGAGGGGAAGATTTCAGAGTCTGGAAAATGAGCTTGGTAACAGGCTACATGAGCTGAATGCACTGGACGAGAGGGCAGGACGCCTCACTCGAGAGGTCTCGCTACCCATCAGCCCTTGACAGCCACTTCAGTCTTCAGATGGACAGGCACAACTGCATTTAGAGCCATATTCAATGTAGCACAGTTTATACTAACAGACATTTGGGATGCTAGCTATCAGATGTTTGAGTTTGAGCACGCCTGAACATCTCCTGTGGGTCACTATTTCCTGTCTCTTTCTTCGCTTCTCTGGTTTTACACCTCACCGATTTAATTTTAGTTGAAACGGCAATCAGTATTTGACATTAAAAAAACCTTTTACAGCTCAGTGCTAAACATTTCAGAAGTGTAGCCAAAGGATGGAAAGAGCACAAACTACCACAGAGACACAGGCAGTGAAAGTCATCTACGTCACTTTTCCATCATTTTTTCATGCTGGAGCCAGCGTTGGTTCTTAGTATCTGATCAGCCTTACCAGAATGGGCCGCATTTCCACTGGTTTGAGAGCTGGAAGGCTACATATCTGGAGGTGGGCATTTCCTAGTCCGGAAACAGAAGTTGTGGACAGACGACATAACAACATGGATCACGCTGTTTGCAAATTTTAGTTCTCACTTTGAAAGCACTTCTGATAATATAGAGAATTAACTCTTTCAGCGTCTCGACGTGGCACAGAGGGATTGTCACATGCAACAATTACATGCAAGACAAGTGCTTGGTTATTTTTATGTTATAATGAAGACATACAGGTATTAGGCAGCACCTTACAGTTACTGACAGATGAAATTAAACACAGCAAAACACCAGATTTATGAGGGCACTGATTAAGATGAAGAAGAACCAGGTTGTTTGTGTGTGTGTGTGTGTGTGTGCACTGGAAAAGCGTGAAACACTTTGAGACCTTGGTACCGCCACTGTCAGAAGATAAGTGCTACAAGAAAGCCAGTTAGCACAAGCCTTAAGGCCACAGATATACAGATATCAGAGAATATGACTGCACAAGATAATTAAATATTCAACAGATCTCATTCTTATGGCAAAAGAGAAGTCCATGCCAGTCCCTGCCTGTCGTGACATGGATGTAGCATTGCTAACGTGCTTACCTGCAGTTTTTGCTACAGTTCTCTTCGGTGATGCCGCCCTCGTCTTCTCCCAACACATCCACTGCGGAGAATATAAGGGCCACCAGAACACCAAAGCAGCAAACCAGAGCAAAGACCACAATGCATTTCTGCTGAGACTGTAAAAAACAGAGAGAGAACACACGCATATTCATAGTTATTTTTGTGCATTGTATGAGTGACCTACTCTATATTTATAGCACAGTTCAGAGATTTCAAGCAGGTCCTTGTGTGCGACAGACAAAAAGGTGCGGAAAGGAATTCCATAGGCTCAAATACAAACCAGTCATTTCCCCCTTGTGAATCAAGTAACCTAGGGGCGTGTCAATGTGGTATTTATTGCCATCTTGGTTTATTGCTTGGTCAGGGTTTCTCTCTTCAGATCCACTGGGGAATCGGCTGGGACCAGTAACACAGAGCCCCACTGCACCATAAAGCTGCGGCACGCCTACGGCCATTTTGATCGGCTTCTCTCTTTCCGTTCAATGAGACATCAATAATGTAACGTTAATAAAAACTACAGGAGGCTGATTCACCATGGCACCATCGTGAATAAACAAGCGCCACATGGGCCAGAGGGTGGCAGAGAAACGTCCCCCTGCGTCCCCAGACTGAGACCGCAGCGTGGTGTGCGAAGCAGGTAGATATAAGTGGAAATGTAGATTTACGTTTACGGTGTAAGCACCCGGCTCTAAAATTGAAAAACGAATGATCAGATCCTCCCCCATAAGTCCCGTGGTACGGCCCGCCGCATGCAGAGGGATCCACGTGTACTGTGTTTGTGTTGTAACCGCGTGTATAGGGTTTAATGTTAACGTCTCATGTCTATTTAAGCCCCGGGCCGTGTGTGCTCCTTTGTTGGTCATTGTCGCTACGTCTGTGTCAGTCCTGAGTATCATAGCCGTAACGTTGTTTTGTGTAATCGTCTATTAATGTATCGGTGTTCCGTGTTTAACGTTAAGTGCACAGTCATGTTTTCCGTCAGTGTTATGTGTGAGCGCCACCCTTGTTGTGTTTGTTTTATGTCATTAAATGTTACACATTGTCAAGGGAGTCTTTGCGTCCTGTCCCACGCTCTGCGGCACTCGGGCCAGCAGCAACGTTACACCCCATATATTTTAATCATGGCTATTTTGCTCAGGACATTTCATGAGGGGTAACATAATGTATTATTTGATTCCAACTCGCAGTATAATAACTCACTGTACTCATGCTCATTGAAAATGGAATTTCCATCTACCCAATTGCTAGATGAATATGTTTATTGTTAAATAAACAAGACCAGGCAAGCCTAGCGTTGCTGGACCACCAGTACGTGCACAGCATTTTGCACAACAAACATTAATCGCATTACAACAGCACGGCGTCACTCATGCAGGATTCAACAGCTATAACCTTCAGATTCTACGTCCCTGAGACCCATGATAGATTTGCAGTGCAGTGGCCTGTTTGGAAACCCACATTATGGCAGAAAATGTGCCAGTTATTATGGTTTATGCATCATTTTATGTGCTGTTTAATAAAGAACACAAGGCTTTGCCTCAGTGTTGACTGTTTAAATGAGAGAATTTTACAAATATAGTACATTTTGTTAGAGTAGAAATTCAGAAATAAATAACTGATTTGAAATCGTAAAACAACAATGGCATGGTTGCTTTACGTTTGGAATACTGGTAAGGCAACCAACAGGGTTTGGATGTGGTAAGGAACATTGCATGCGTTCTTTGTTCAGTATTTAAGATAAAAACGAAGACAAAGAAGGGTAATTGACATAAGATAGTCTGAAATGTGACTAAATACCTAGCGTTCACTCATAAGTGATTTATTATCTCCTGTTTAAGATAAATACGGCCAATATATACACACGTATCTAAGACCAGTTACTTCCTCTTAACCTTTTATATCACTTGGAGAGGTACAATAATACTTCAGACAAGGCTACACATCCACATGAAACAACACAATTTTATGAAATTTTTGCAACTATTGGTAAATAACATGAGTTATTATTACAACTTATTACAGAATACACATTCATGCATGTAAGAAACACAGTAGTTGGGATAAACAGGGCCACAATCAAAACAGCAATATTTCAAGCAAGGACATTTCTGCAATAGCTCTCAAATGATGTGTAGGTGAGCTAGTTTGCAAACAAATGTAGGTATAGGTCACCAAAGTAGGTCACCAATGGTACCAGGCATCACTCACTACTTGCTTGCTAATGTTAGCAAGACTGAAAAGTCTAGTCATTGATTCAGACAGTCAGGCAGCAAAAATGACCAATCCACTAGGTGGTGTGGCAAAAAACGCAAAATAACTAATGAGAAAGAAAACTGTATACACGAAACTTCCGCATAAACAAATCGATGCTCTTAATTATTTAAGATTGCTTTCAACATTGAACCAATGCCATTAGAGTAAGCAGGTATAACTCCATCTTTGCAGGTCATTTATTTTGAATTGAACAGAGCCCCAGAGACGGACATCTCCAGCCCAGGGAGATGCCAGCAGCATACAGGGCACCTGTCCAGAATCAATACTCCCAAAACTATAGACAAAGCCTGATTCTATCATGCTGAACAGTCTGAAGTCCAGCAGAGTCTATAGCTAAAGTTATTGAACGGGATACTCTTCTCTGAAGTGGGGCCAAGGAAGCCACTTCTGCAAGTAAATCGATGTGAGGACTGACATCCAGAGAAGGAAATTATCATTGAAGGTATTAATGTAGTGCTGTGACCATCTCTGCTGGGCAGTGAAGCCTCCCATACCAGAGTTTTCACCCTGATGGCCCACATGACCTGAAATAAAACCCCCTGCACTGAAACCGCCAGGTAGTCTGGACTGAAACCCCCACATAGCCTGGACTGAAACCCCCACATAGCCTGGACTGCTTTGCTTGTAGACTTATCACAGCTGCAGAATTCCTGAACACACTCAACAAGGTATCTGTTTGCAAAGCCAACGTTTTTGTGTGGCATGAGTATTTTAAGCTCACATCCTGTAAAACCCTGCAGTATAAGAAATTCTAGATGGGTTAAAGGCATAGGTGGCTATTCAGCACCATGGATAGGGGCCACCCATGAGCTACTCAGATTTCAGCACCCATGTTGTGGACAAACAGGCACATTGTGAAGGGATGGGAACACCCCATCAAACCCCTGAGTGGTCCTGTAATAGTTCCTTCTATATTAAGGTTGTGAACACCTTTCTGCATGTGGGTTCTCAGTCCTGACTGAGCCCTCTGACCTGTACTCTCACGTTACATTAATTCTCTACAGAAGCATGTGTCATTTACATTTTTTTTTTTTCTGTTTTTCAATCTTGTCGGTTCCTCTGTCACCTGCTGCTTTTGCACTAGGCGTTGCTGCACAGAAGTATCACTACACCACGTATGAACATACCAAGAGGTTATGGCTGCTTTGGAGGGCTGCTTCTTTGCTTTAGAATCCAGACCTTACACGTTGCAACAGGGTTCAATATTTACAATCAGGTATAATTATATATGGGGAAAATGTGGTGTGATAAATAAGGGAGGAGATGTCATTTTCATTGTGTCAAAAGTTTGGAGTGAGTTTGGAGTGATGGCTAGGTTTTATTTATCGATTGCTTTTCTACAGCGAGTGAGTTTCTATGTATTAACATATAACTGCTACAGAAGGCGAACAAAACAGATCTTGAAAGCATATAGTACGTGAAACAATATCAATGTCTTTTGACAAGCAGCTGCCATTTGTGGAAATGGAGAACCACAGTAACATTAACTCAACTTTTGGCACAGTACACTGAGCACAGCAAGTAATGAATTATATAAGTGGAGCAGCAACTAGATCACATGTATTATTCGCAAGAAAGAATGGTCATAAGACAGCATCCATCATCTCAGACATCTCCGGTGAACGGCGAGGCTTCGCTCGCTCTTCGCTCGTCTTGAAATCTCAATGCAGCTTTAAAACTAACATTGAGAAATATCTCGCAGGGCAAAAATGACTATTAGCGCTGTTGTCTCAGCTCGAACTCCAACTTGTCCCAGAGAGGCGTCATTTCCGACACGGTCGTGGCATATGATGAGGAGTCAAAGGGGTAGAAGTGGCATTTGCTCATGGTGGGGCTAGATTCCAGCGTGGACAGGGGGGAAAGCCTGGAGCCAAACGTCATCCCAACAGGCCGCGCTGCACTGGCAGTTTGAGCTGCAGCCAAACTGTGCTAAATCAATCACCGGCGTCATGCCCTCTGACCTCATTTTACGAGGCGACGGCCAGCCCTCGAGTCCACATCTGCTGTTTACAAGACAGTTCAGCAGTTCACTGCTCACTTCCGCACCTTGGCAAACACCTCGGCGTGACGCCGCCGGAGAGTCTTCTGGGGTTGTTTCCATACAGCCCAGCTTCCAGTGTGGACTTAATGGGCCCCAAAATAAAGGCAATGAGCACCGACTGCGATGGGATGGGGCGGGGGCAGTCGGTGCTCATTGCCTTTATTATCCTCTGCATGGAGCATCCGCTTTTTAGCACTCAGCCCCACCTGGACGATAAAGACACGTGTTCGTGTGCCAGTGAATAACCTAGATTAAATAATGAGGGACCTGACGCAGGAGCCCAGGGCCTCTTAAACACACTGGCAAAGAAAAGCCAGGCACTCGAAGGAGAATTAAGGGCTCTGACGAGCGCAATTACCGCAGGTCTCAGCCGTCTGGTGGGTAAGACACAGCCGAGGAAGGGACAGGAAGAGGCTGCACTAGGAAGGGAGAATGAGGATACGTGGGGGAGGGCTCTTCCCAGGGATCTTTACAATACTGCAAGGACCACAAGGAGATAAACCACTGTTCACAGCTCCGTTTATAGAGTGGCCCGTTTTCAATAATCTTTTGTATCGTTTAAGTTAAGACACCACTTTAATAATCAGGGAAATTAGAAATGTAGAAATTGGATGAGTTTTACTATGCTGAACTCAGGAGGCATTGTTAAGTACAAATAATCCTCCTTTAAGGATTTTAGTAATGATTTACAACACTGGAAGAAGAAAACAGGGAAAGGGGTAAAAAATAATTTAATACATCATATCGTCACGGTGGGCCGGCCATCCAGCAGGAGGGACACACCCACGCCTGTACACACCCACGCATAGTGCCAGTCTACTAATCATGCTCACCTGTTCCTTATTTAAGCACACAGGTTCCTCACATCAGTGCTGCTCTTCCTCACGGTCATCTCGTCTGTTCCTTTTACCACTGTGTTGCAGCTTGTTGCTTTACTTTGTATAAAACCCGTTTAATTTTCCCTGACCTGTCACACGTATCTTGCTTGGATGCTGGGTGCTATGACTCATATACAAACTGTACACCACACTTTATGGTATATGCATACGGTGTTTAATGATACCATAATGCGCACTTATGCGCATAGCAGTATCTATTTTATTCTCCCATAATATCTTTATGTGAATATCTTCCCTGTATCCACACAGCATTTGCAAACAACAGGCGAACAAGGTTTTAACCACAAAAAAGAAGACAGCGAATGCCAAATACCTCCCATCTTAGAGATAGTCCGGTAATAAAACAAAACAGTGTTAAGTTTCGTCACCATCGGTGCTCGAGACTGGGCCCTTACGCTTCTCCACGTGGCAGCTGTGTTAACACAGCACAGATTAGTTTTCCCACAGGCAGCTGTGACTAAGATTTGGGTAATCAATGTTACAGTAATGTGACAGTTCACTAAACTAATGTCTCCAGGCCTAAAACAAATCCTGAGATGCTTTTTGTGTCAGCGTTTATGTTTACTCACCATATTTTAGTTGGTTTCACAGAAATACCTCCAAGTATAATACCACACAAAATGTGTGTAAAACATGAGATAACAGAAATGCGTGTTGGATTCTTTTTTACTGTGTGATACAATTTCTGAATCTTGCTGAACCTTGAGATACTTCTTAGGATTTTGACACAGGCTTGGTCTCGTAAGCTTGCTTTAGATTTTCTGCTGTTCCACACACCCTGAATAATGAACGAGCATATAGCCTCAGGACAAGGTCAGAGCTTTATAATAGTGGGGTGTTTTAGTTTTCAGGTGATTGTCTAAAGTACTTTAAAAAGGCACACAGGTTTTGACACTGCCTTTTTAAAAACTGTAGTAAAACAAATGGCCTTCACACGGTGTTCCAAAGAGTTGGCCTTGTTTTTTTTAAGAGCAGGAGGATTCTGTTCAAATCAGACTTATTCAGCAATACCTTCCCATCTCCCATTCAGAGTGGATTCTTTGATACTGTGAGTTCAAGCTCACAGGCTCTCTGGTGCTGCCAGCATACAAGGAAATCTGGGACCATCAGCGCACCGAGGCAGTGTGAGGCAACCGGCACACCGAGGCAGTCTGGGACCATCAGCGCACCGAGGCAGTGTGAGGCAACCGGCACACCGAGGCAGTCTGGGACCATCAGCGCACCGAGGCAGTGTGAGGCAACCGGCACACCGAGGCAGTCTGGGACCATCAGCGCACCGAGGCAGTGTGAGGCAACCAGCACACCAAGGCAGTCTGGAGCAGTCAGCACACCGAGGCAGTGTGAGGCAACCGGCACACCGAGGCAGTCTAGAACCATCAGCGCACCAAGGCAGTGTGAGGCAACCGGCACACCGAGGAAGTCTGGGACCATCAGCACACCGAGGCAGTGTGAGGCAACCGGCACACCGAGGAAGTCTGGGACCATCAGCACACCGAGGCAGTGTGAGGCAACCGGCACACCGAGGAAGTCTGGGACCATCAGCACACCGAGGCAGTGTGAGGCAACCGGCACACCGAGGCAGTCGGACCATCAGCGCACCGAGGCAGTGTGAGGCAACCGGCACACCGAGGCAGTCGGACCATCAGCGCACCGAGGCAGTGTGAGGCAACCAGCACACCAAGGCAGTCTGGAGCAGTCAGCACACCGAGGCAGTTTGGGGCCGTCAGCACACCGAGGCAGTCTGGAGCAGTCAGCACACCGAGGCAGTCTGGAGCAGTCAGCACACCGAGGCAGGACATACAGCTGCTCTCCTCTTCAGTGTGCTCAGCCAAGTGAGTCTTTGCTGAACAGTTTTTTCCCTGAGCAGTTGGCTGATAGGCTATCTCTGGTGTTTGGATTCTCTCTCTCTCTCACACACACACACCCAATCAGTTCTCTCATTTGTCGTATACCACAAACACAAACACTGTATCGAGAGCCAGCATAGCCGGACTTTTGTTTATACTGCTTGCTAACTATAATTTCTAACACAGGGGTTTCTGCCTCTGATCCCATATGCTCAGTTTCTCTGCTAACACACATCACATTAGCATTTAACTAATAACTGGTTTAGAGCACAAAAATCCAGCCCTCCAGGACTGATTTGACTCCTCTGTTCTAAAACATATAAACCAAAAAGAACCTATCATATCACTCTTCACGTCCCTGAGCACTGTCTTTACATCAATAACTGCATATTTCGTAGTGATTCCTATAGCATTTGATAAAATTCAGCACTTTCAGATACCACACGGTCCCTCTGAAATTGATGCTTGTGTTTAAAACTGTAAATGGTAAACGACAGGTTAGTCTACGGAGCCTCTTAGGTGGAGACACACTTCAAACAGCGTAGGTCTGGGCGTTCGCTGATCGTCCAATGTATTTTTTTTTTTTACAGCTCCGCGTCAGACGTGATGAATGTCCCGGAACCAAAGAACACCCAGCAGCCGGTACAGCAGTGCTGCGCTTCTCTGTTAATGTAACAGGCTGGCATTTCCCCGCTGGACTGCGATGGGGTTGTCAGGCGCAGAGGGCTACACTAGCACCGGGGCGAAACCACGGGCCTTGTGTTCCAAAACACGCTTGGAGCCACATGCTGAAAGATCACACATGGAGCTTTTGTGATATAAATCCAGTCCGATTTACAAAGGGATGTAAAAATTAATTAATTAATTAATTGAAGTGGCAACAACTTTTCATACATGACTGAATTTTTCTTAATGATTTGGAAAATACAATTAAAGGTGGGTTGCCCGACTCGACTAAAAAAAAACCCAAAAAACAGCATAACGCCTTCAATGTTTATATGATACCCCTGGAAAAACAGGAGGTGTTAAACACTGTTTTTCTTTCTTGCATGAAATTGAGAAACCCTTGTTTACTAAATCTAACCCATTTTACAGGCTAATCCTGGAGCCCTGCAGAGGCTTGGTTATGTGAGTCAGTTACTCTTCCCGTGGCTCCTGAGGATTGGAGCTGGAGTGCCCTGCACAACTTGGAGACTTCCCTGGATGGTCCTTCACTTAACGGGAAAGGCACGGTCCATCAACTGCACTCAATCCCATTTCCTCCACTCCCTCAGCTCTCTCTTTGCCCCTCATCCGGCCTGCCGGAAGGTCTCCGGAGCCGTTCATCACTCCTTCATGATCTCGCGTGCCTCGTCCTTATCTCGAGAGCGGCGGCCATGGCCCTGAATCAGATTTGTATTTTACAGCACCAGTACAAACACGTTACAGATGAAATGCTGCCCGTCCTGCCCGTGAGAGCAGACTCCAGCATATAGTGTAAGAGTTTCCTGGCATGAAGGAGCCAAGGCTGACTTTAATGTATTCAGTGCCAGCAGGAGATACCGGCTGCCTGATACTGCGTCCTCAACCCTCCGCACACCGGCGTGTGGGAAACCGCCGAACATTCCGAGAAGAAACCTGAGAGGTCGTTAAGCCCTCGTTAGTCTTTACACGTGATGAAATCAGCATCATACGTGCATAATCGATTTCAGCGCTGCTATATTGTCACAGGGTCTTCATGCTCAGAACACTTTCCTAAGACCTATGCATTTTGGTAAGAAATGATAATAAAGTTATGATAGAATTCCCAGCAGGTCTTCTTGAAAATGTCAATCTGGCTGGTTTGTGCAATATTGAATAAAATTTCTCTACGGGTCACGATATCCAGCAGCTCCCTGCTGGATGTAAATCACCAGCATACAGGAGCGTTTGACTGGACATTGATGACGACCTTTACCTTGGCCTTTGCAATAGCGCGTCTTCAAAACAAAAGGTCACCTCTGCTCCGCTTCGACCGGGGAGACAGAGTGTCTAAGTCATCATCTCAGAGACCGTAAAAAAGCCATAAATGACTCCCTTTTGAAGGGAGCTCCAATTCCAATCCGATATCTGCATGAAGGTTTATCTCAGACACACGGCAGGTTTAACCAGGCTGGACGTCTGAACAGGCCCACCTGGAAGAATATTCATGTACAGTTTTGCGAGCTACTAGAACTCAGATAAAATAGACACTATAAAACTGAACATTCACTCAAGGCCATCCTGGACATGCACACACATGCACCCACATACCAAACACATACCAAACACTTATCCCCTGCCCCTTCTGCTCAGATTCTTAAGGAGTCCTCCTTTCCCCAAGCAATCAGGCACTTGGACTAACACACATGTGCGCACACACACACACACACACACACACACACACACACACACACACACACACACACACACACACACACACACACACACACGCACGCATTCATGTCCACAAGCACACCCACCCCATAAGTCTTGGAGCACATTACAGAATCCGGGCTGGTCCCTTCTGATCAATAAGTCAATTCGAGCTCCATTAAAGGACACAAGAGCCAGGGCTCCGGACGAACTCCGCTGTGTGGCGAGGGCAGCACCTCCACCTCCATCCTCCTGCTCCCACCCCGTCTCCACCTTTCTCCTGCACCGCAAACAGCAGGAACAGAAGAAACCGCCAACCAGGTCACTGCACAGGGCTCGAAAGAAAGATCCAAATTTAATCCTTTCGATTTTCTAAGTCACCCGCTCAATCACGGTCTACAGGAGGTGCAACCCTGCACTCGCACTAGTGTCAGCTGTCAACAAACACAGGAGGGAGCAGTGCTTACGTGCACACTTTTGCGAAGCCCCGCCTCTTCCTGCCTGTGCCCTTTCTGGGTGACCTGAGAAGTATCACATCGCCCTCACTGTGTCTCTCTCAAACACAAACTAGAGAGTTCATCTTTCTTGATGTATTAGACAACTAGAAACAGAAGCATGGGCTCTTTCTGATGGGGTCTGTTCACCTTGGCTACATCAATAAATGACCAGACTGATTCAAGGACTAATTAAAGCCTTTTCAGCAGATATCACAGGAAGACAAACACAGTAACACAGTAAAAAGTCCCATCCCCCCACCCCTCAAGGGAACTGTTCTGTAAGCTTCGCGACTTGGCAGAAGCGGGTAAATTACAGTTCAGCTGATTGCTTCCAATCTGCTCATTTCAAATCTGTGTCAATAATGCAGCTGTCTACCTGCTCTGTCCATAGCCACGTCAATAAAAAGGTTCCATCTGAGAAGCAGATACTGTTCACTTTAAACATCGTCTATGAGCGGTAACAGTTAAGGTTTGGATACACTATGTATTTTGCTGTTGGGACACTAGTTAGTGTTACCAACACAGGTGGCCAGAAACAATTAAAAGTACGCATATCGTCAGTCAATGTACAAAGAAATAAAGCTGAACAATCAAAATATTTGTGTCCACATGGTTAAATAGACTCCCCTAGCTGCTTCTGCTAGGTGTTACTTCATCCCTGCAACACCCCGATTCAGTATCGGAGTAAGTGGTACCCAACATCAGATCCATTTAATCTACAATATAAGCTTCTAAATAGCCATGAGCATGGCTCATTATCCTAGGGTGTCTGGAACTAAAGGGAAAGACGGACTGCATGCGGAAAATGCTGATTATTCCCACGGTGCCCAATATGTATTCAAATTGAATAATGTCTCTGTAGCAGCTCTATGACTGCAGTGGAATTGAAAACAGGAACAAGCAACCAAGACTCAATTTGAAGCCATGACAGTGAAGGCTAATGAAGTGTATATATGCTATGAAGAGTCCCAAAACATGTGCACAGGCTGGGTTACATAAACCAAGCCTAAAGCGTCCTCATATAATTAATGTGTGTAAATACAGGAGGCTGCGGTAGTTCCAGAGACTTTAACGCTCGTATTTTGTTTTTGCGGCTGGATCAGATGGGGTCTGATAAATGAGGTTGACTGGCATTCAGCAGAACCACAGCTACAGAAGCTCAGTCCTGCTGTTTATCACGCCCTGCGATTCGAGACGTGATCCCAACATGCACTGCAGCTGCTGCAGCAGGAACAGCCGACAGGATATTCTCGCAGGGCGAAACTTTCAAACTGTCAGTGCCGAAAGGCAATGCAGCACAAAAATGCTTGCATGTCACTACAGTGACACCTCAGGACTTGGCTTTGAAATGAAGGGGTTCAGTCAACAAATGTATCAGTCAAGGATACAGAAAGTTTATCCATCTTTTTAGTTAAAGCGTTATGAAGCAGGCAAGAGTCGTTGGTTACCAAGTCCACTTTATGAAGAGAAGCGTGGTAGAGCTAATCACATGATTCTGATTTGAGCAATGCAAACTCCATGAGTTCAGTGCATCTCAGCTTCTCTTGATCTAGACGCTGATCTAAATATTTACAATTAAATGTATTGAATTAATTTTCACCTACAAGTACAAAAACAGAAACACAAGAAAACATTTATAGCACTTAAAATACAGTTTTACTGAGAATAAAAACAATAAATATGAACTAAGTCTGGCACTTCTTGGTGATGAAGCTCTATGCCCATCCATTTCAGCAGCAGCCACAGAAGGTTATGTTGGTTCTAACGTGTTCAACCACTATAGAGTTCAGCAACCATGACAAAATGTATTTTAATTATTATTTTATTTAACTTTAAACAATTCATGTTCCTGCTCTACCTCAGTGAAGGCTTGTGTGATGGCATGTGATGCATTTTTTTAATAAAGGGGAAGAACAGTCCTTTTTCACAGCATCATTAACGTGTTCACGCTGGCTTTGATTTCTTTTTCTTCAAAACATCAGTTTAAAACTCCTACCAAAAAGCAGCTAGTTAAGCAAAAGTAAAATTTATTTTTAGAGAGACAGATTACAGTCACATTTGCACTGGAGAATGAATCCACCTCCACTGCTTTGCAAAAAAAAGGTTCTGAAATGATATCGAACAGGCATCATTTCAGTATTAGTACTGAGATATTTAGGCTGGTATCACAGTGAAGTCAGAATCTTGGTATCGAGACAACACTATTAGTGAGTCAGCTGATGAGTTGCTACCAAAGTTTTGTGCTTATGCAGGGAGCTTCTTCTTGCTCCTGGCTTGTTTATTTGGGGACTAGACTTCGATTTTTGTAAAAAGCGATATGTAAGTAAAATGGTATTTATTTTATCTCAGCATAGGTGGTTTATTGAACAGGGTACAGTATACGTGCACTGCACTGCGTAATTGTGCACAACAGAGGCGCCACTGGCAGACTCTGAACTTTAGTTCAATGACTGACCGGAGGAGAGATGGAGCGCCACTATCACCACCTTCCCCTCGACAGGGAATGGTGCACCAGAATGTTTGGAAAGGATAAACCAAAACTCCACGGTGTAACACGGGTTTTAGTCAGTGCTAACAAAGGAACTGATAAGCATTGTAGAACTACTTGGGGGGGATTCTGGAACTACACTACCACACACACATACACACATACACACACACACACTTAAAAGCAAAAAATAATCAAGTAAATCAAGTGTCACCACACTGAATCCACATTCTTGAGTTTCTTAGGAGCCATCGTATTTGTCGGGCTGGCGGTGCGGCATTAGGAATTCACCATGCTTCCCACACACGCATGTTCATAAGTGAATGAGAGAGAGAGAGAAAGGGAGAGAGGGATAGAGACAAGCAGAGAAGGATAGATGGAAAGAGGGGGAGAGAGAGAGAGAGAGAGTGAGAGAGAGAGAAACAATGCTCCATAGTTGGGTATTGATAGAATTCCTACAGCATCCCGTAGATGCGGAGGAGAATAACCGTCCCCTCCACACAGGGGACTCCACTGTCTGCCCATGCTGGCGAGGGAATCGAACAGTTGCCTGGTTTGTTCCCGGGTCGGTCCGCTAACGTGGGCAGGGTGAGCGGATCTACACGGCACAGCTCCTGCCTGCGAAGACGGTCCCGTCACTGCGGACCCATGAATCACTCCGGGTGATGCCACGTGCCAGCCTCCAGCGGTATCTGAGCCGTGACTCCGGCACAGACAACACCAAAGTGCTGGACATGGTGATTCTCATGCCTTTGGCTGAGTGAGACACGCAAGTGCAGAAAATGACAGGCAACTCTCACCCTGTGATTAAGGAGGCAGTCACTGAACATACTGTCTTCCAGAACATACACTGTAATACAGGCAAAGTCTTAACCAAAAAAGGCGTCCAAGTGTTATCACACTACGTGTCTCCGGACAAATAAGACAGAGATCTTTCTGGAGCTGCCAGCGGGCTTCACGCAGAAAAACTAAAAGCTAACTGAATCTGTCATCATACAAGCACACTGTCAAATTCCCTACTATACGGCATTCGATTTCGGAACTGCAAAACTAAATTACATTGTTTGTGTCATCAGGAACTGCCTTCACATTTCACTAACCAGCAATCTGTGTTTTTTTACTCTAGTACAGAACCAACGAGCAAGCAGCACTGAGCCTCTGTAACAGGGAGCCTCTGGACTGCTCGCAGCTGAAAGAGCTCTGAGACTTCCATGGCAGTGCTCCTGCTGTGTCTGGTGCTTACCTTCATGGTACAGTCCTGGGTTCAGGGGTGAATTAGTCCTCTTTTCCTCTCCCGCTTGCTGCCTTCTGTGTAATGGAAGGTCTCCAAATGAGGAGCGGAGTGCACTGTTTTGCAACAGGGAGCTACTATATCCTGACATGATCCCCCCCCCCCCCCACACACACACACTCACACTCTCTCTCTCTCTCTCTCTCTCTCCTCTGTCACTCTCTCTCTCTCTCTCTCTCTCTCTCTCTCTCTCCCCCTATCTCTCTCACTCTCCTCTCACTCTCTCTCTCTCTCTCTCTCTCCTCTGTCATTCTCTCTCTCTCTCTCTCCTCTGTCATTCTCTCTCTCTCTCTCTCCCCTCTCTCTCTCTCTCTCTCACTCTCCTCTCTCTCTCTCTACCTCAGAGACAATACAGATTGAGCAAGAGGCACACGCAGACACCACACTTCCTTATTCATAATCACACCCACCAAACCGTTTTGCCCAATCTGGAGATTTGTTGATACTTAGTCCCTCCTACAAGGAGAGACACACAAAACACAAGCTTCAGGTATTGGAACATCACAGTGCCCGTTGTGACATGTGTACAATACAAGTATCACTCAGACACACACACACACACACACACACACACACACACACACACACACAGAGAAAAGGGGGGAGTGTTCACACACACACACAAAGCTGAAGCTCCGCTGAGGATGCTACAGTGAAAGATTTTCAGGTTTAAAAAAATACCTGGCAAGCCAATTAATAACCATCAGAACACACTGATTTTATACTTGGAGGAAACACACTCTCAGTACTCTGATGAGCAAGCAAAACATGCCTCCTTGTAGAGAGATGCTTACACCGCCCAGCGAAACGCTGCCTCTCTACATATGTGCAATTAATTAAACCGAGAGGGTGTCTAAATAAGATGTCAGGTTTTCTTCTCTAAGCTCCACATACTCAGTTGTGAGTCTGCAGTGTGTGTGTGTGTGTGTGTGTGTGTGTGTGTGTGTGTGTGTGTTTGTGTTCGTGTGTTTGCACAGTCAGAAGAGACAGGCGGCATCTGTTTGCCTGGCCGGGCAGTGGAGCCACTGAATTTCAATGTAACACTTTCCCGTCGACAGCAAGTGGACTGTGTACCCGTGGCAACACACCCAGCAAGCGGGAAAGAGAGAATGAGAAAGAGAGGAGGAGAGAGAGACACCCAGAGAGACATGGAGTGAAGGAAAAGTGGAAAGAGAGAGAGAGAGAGGGAGGGGTAAAACAAACGTACGGTGAGTGTGGACTGGGAGGGTGAGAAAAGGACAGACAATGAGAGAGAGAGAGAGAGAGAGAGAGAGAGAGAGAGAGAGAGAGAGAGAGAGAGAGAGAGAGAGAGAGAGGAGTGAGAAATGAAAGCTGTAGTAGCTGAGCGAGACAGATGGAAGCAGAGCAGGAGCGCTTTAATAATGCGCTGTATAGTAAGTACAATAACACCGCTCTTCACTGGGGACAAGCAACATATTCCTTTAATCTTTTATGGAATCTTTTATGGATGTACTCTCCTGTTCTTCCTCGCTATCTTTCATGTGGTACTTTCCTCAGACTTACAGCTCCAGCCTGGGTTTGAGGATGTGTTACAGTATTATTGCACTTTTGTTTCTGGGATGAAACAGATGTTGTCATTCCTGACATCTGCTGAAACAGCTTAGGAGTCACTGCACTGCCCAGCATCATCCTACACACACACACACACACACACACACACACACACACACACACACACACACACACACACACACACACACACACACACACACACACACACACACAAGTGTACTGCCTAACCACACCCACCTGCAGGTCCACTGCTATTATGTGAGATATGGATAGGGTATGTCTCCTGTCGCCAATGTGCCAGTTTGATTATCTCACGCTCATGATAAAAAGCCTTATAACCTGCTGAGTAAACACACTTCAGTGGACACAGAAGCTTAGCCATGAAGTCAGAAGTATGTAGCATGTAGCAGATGCACACGAATGCTATCATCTTAACACGTTATACAATTATACAGGCAAAGATTAGCAAACAGCTGCATGGATGTTCATAGCACACATCAGAGTGAAAAATGACCAATGGGCACGAAGACTCTCAGAAATTAATTAATTATTAATTATTCATTATAATTAATTAATTCATTAATTATTTTTTTCAAATGGACAATTTATTAACAATTAATCAATTAATTTTGGATTAATACATTCATTGCTGTTTACATAAAAACACTTTACCTTCCCTTGCTCTCAGATTCCTCTTCGCTAATGCTACTGCATCTTCACACCAAACAGCCCCAACAGGAAACTGTGCTTACAGGCACTTTTGGACCTGCATCCTGGACCCAGGAGTTTCTCCTCGGGAATCTTTTTTAATTACTCCATAGAGGGGGGGAAAAAATGGGAGCAGTTGTACCTAAAAATCCCGCTTTTGGGAGCTTGGTAGATGGGCCTGTGTCTCCGCTTGTCTCCAAAGCCTAAAGGGGTT
>NC_137501.1:29107165-29132165 GCF_041902795.1 Electrophorus electricus | reverse complement strand
CTATCGGAAGCCGACATAAGCCACTGCTACAGACTGCAGACGGGTCCTTTAGCACTTCTGCTTCGAAAGCGTCGGAAGCGTTTGGAGAGAGAATCAAAGCACCAGTCATTTCTACCTGTAATGCGCATGTAACATCCTGACAGTGGCTGGGTATGCACCAAGATATCAGACACAGGACGCAAGGTGTCAGACACAGGGGATCAGTAGCAGAATACCGTGTGTGCGCGTGTAGGTCCATGACGGCACATCACGGTGGTCGATAGTGCTGCCGCATAACAAAAATATTCTGTGTTTAGATTTGGAGAGTTTAAACGAATGATCCCGACTTACTGCAGCCCTACACTTCAGATGGACTAAAGCCCATGAAGAAACGAGTGGGGGGGGGGGGGCTTGCTAAATACGCAGGGGGGATGCAGGCAGTTTCGTGCCAACATGGACTGCAGACTCAGTTGCTTGCAGGTTCACTGGAAAGCAGGAGTGGATACTCCATTCCAAATGGTCAGTGAGAAACCTCAATTACCCACGTCAAAACAGCGAAATCCAACTGAAAATAAATCTCTTTCAAGTGAAAATTAAGCTACAAAGATATTCAGCAGAGTCAGATTCAGCATGCTGTGCGAATTTGTGAAAAAGGGTGAGATCTCTTCCACTGGAAGAGGTAACATAAAACATGCAAGTTCAAAGGTCATCCAGACATTTAGCTGGTGCTTTTATCCAAAGCAACTTTCAATTATGAGTACAACTTGAGGGTTAAGGATCTCGCTCAGAGGCCCAAGAGCGGCAACTCAACACTGGTGAGGCTTGAACCTACAACCATCCGATTACAAGTCAAGTGCCTTAACCACTGAGCTTCCACTGCCCCTGACAACACGCTCCTCCAACGTACTGTGGAAGAGCACACCATTAAGACCAGTAAACCCAGAAAGCAGGTGAGGACCCAGAAAAGAGAACACAGGCTCACGCAGCCCTGACCCAAAGGTCGAGTGAGACTTAGAGAGAGATAGAGAGAGAAGCTTCGCTTACGTATTCCAGTTTGTCTGTCTTGCTGAGCCAGACGCTTGCACAGTAGTCCTGTTTCTGTACGGTACTGTAGATGGATGCAGCCTGGTGGGCTCCAGAGGAAGGGCCCGTGTCCGGACGAATGTTCAGCTGATCTGCGCCTCCTGACGGGAGCCTCGCATGCCGCACCTCCATGTCTGACCTGCGTGTGGATCTCTGCTGCACTGCCCCTCAGCTCTGCCTCTCATCTGCCCGACATGTAGGAGAGTGTGTGTGTATATACATGCAAGCTGCAGACCCACAGCTCTGATCAAACTCCCTCCGGGCTGCCCTGGGGCTGCCCGAGTGACAGACAGACAGACAGACACACACACATACACGTGCACGCGCATGCGCACTGGAACATTCAGGAGTGTGGGCAAAGCCAGTTAACATGTGGATCCATGCTCCCTTTTTTCTGCCGAGTCTCATCTATCACTTAATCACTCACACCCACACAACACTAACCCAAGCTCACCTCACAACCTCAGTCCTGGCAACGTCTCATATTCTGCTCATTCTCTTTCTCAGTCTCTCCCCTCCAGACAGCTTTAGTGGGGATTTCCCTGACATGGGAGGGGCTCTTCCTTGACAGACAGTATGCAAAGTAGTGCAGTAAATACTGCAGTTTCTCCCACTGACACACACACATACACCCACGCACAAAAGTCACATGCACCATAATTACACAAAGCCATCACTCATCTAAGGAGCCCATTAGTTGCTTCCCTGCATGCACCAGGATGTCTGCTTGTATGCTGGAGGGTGCATGCTGACAGTGCTTGAATAGCACAAGTATTCACAAGTAATATCAACCAGACCCCAATGACAGCGTAGTAATGAAGGCGCATCATTAGCATTTTACTGACTTACCTCCACCTGTCAGAGAGCTCTACAATGACATGTCTACACACACCTCCAAAGAAATATTCACAAAAGTGGCAGTCTAACAACAGGATGTCCATACATTGAGTTTGGTTTCCATGGAGATGCAGTGAATACATAAAAGCTTCCTTTAAGAACCTTCAGGTGCTGACTCATGCTTCTTTGCTAAATCCACATCACATCCCCTTCAGAGACTCTGAGACTCTAGACTCTACTTCGTCGTGTATCTTAGTATGTTATCACTTTATGGAAATCGGGTGATTTTTTTTTTTAAAAATGTTTTTTTAGTTGAAACTTAAAACTTTTTGTTGCCACATATTTGCAAGAGACTATGGCGCAATGAATAAAGGGGGCTTTCAAAGTTAACGCATAAACCTATAAAGTGTCATTTTTTACTACTGTCGTTTTTGCATTAGGTTTTAAAAGGTAATCATTTTAATTTGCTTGGATCACCTTCTCCTGTTTACTCGCCAGGCATCCATCCGCCGTGATTTAGTGTTGGGGAGTTTAATACTCCAGGCGCGTTGGACCCAGCGGGTCGGTGTTAAAAGTGTCGTCGCTAATCAGCACTTGAACTGTAAATATGCCGTCGCTGTTATCGTTTTTACTGCATGTCAGTGGTGTTTCTTGAGTGAAACACTTTAACTAACGTTAATAGTGTGTTTGGCAGACATACCGAGACATTCCCAGTGCGCGTTTACATTTACACCTCCGATGAGATTGATGCGTTGCAGCGTCTTTAGGTTTACAGCGAATCCTTTAAAAAGTCCATTTGCAATTTCCCCCATTAAAACGTCAAGGAACCTTAATCGGGGGTGGTGGGGGAGCAGAAATCGAGTCCAGCTGGGAGTCCAAGCCGAGGCGCTTACCTGCATCTTCGGCGCTCCACATCCTCGAGCCGCCCTCGCGCCGAGGCTTTTTACAGGTGAGCCGTTCCCGTGCTCGAGCCGTAAAGAGCCTCGTGAGCACCGTCCCATCACCGACACCGGGAGTAAAGCAGATTCATCGGCAGCGCAGGAGGGCTCATGTCTCGCGTTTGGACTGGCGGAGAAACGGAAAGCGACCAGAAAGTGACTTTGGTTAGAGAAAGATGTGCTTTTGGACTGACGTGGGTTTGGTTTAGTGGAGAGATTAGGAGCACAGGATGTCCACGCAAACGGACCCAATGACAACACGGGCCGGGTACACGTTTCTTTGGTCGGACTTTTAACTTCTCGGTGATGAGGTTCCGAGTTTGGGAAAGTGCCAGCCAGAGTTTGCCTGCGGTCTCTGCAGATGCATTATAAAGTGGGAATTAGAGCAAGACCCTGCACGGTTAATTAAAGGAGTGCCTCGAGGGAAGGCAGCCAAAGAGAAAAGAGCCGAAGTGCTAGAGTCCGTGCAGGAGTGCAAGTCCCGTCTGCTGCACTCACATCTGCTACTGGCTCCTCAATCTTTATTCAGCAAACGCGGCATGGAGGTGTGCAATCGTCCATCTGCAGCCCAGGCGGGGGCTGTCGAGTCATATTCCAAACCCATATCTGCATTCGTATTTTGTGAATGTACCGTGATCAATATTACATATAAAGTTCTTGCTGGTGTAAATTGTTAGTCTAGGTTGAAGATCAAAGACTCGCCCCTCTTACATTGTGTCTGCTCCCTCTGACCTCGGAGAGTACTTCTTCTCTTGGAAGATTTCTAGAACTTTCTATGGTAATTTAGCGAACTCCCATCCTTTTTTTACACACACACACACACACACACCCCCCCCTGCCCTACAAATACCTTTCCTTTGGTGCTAGTAAACTAGAGATTCTCTGACCACAACACACTCCGGACTCTTTGCTTTGGGCTTCTCTCCGAGCTCATAAAGAGGGGGCGGCGTCTGCACTCGAGGATGAACAACACACTGAAGAACATTACAATAATCAACCAGTTAGCGATGACAATAATCCACTGTGTAATAATAGATTAGCTTTGACATTAAAATCAATGTGAGTTCTACAAATCACAAAAGCTGTGATGAAGCGTGAAAGTCTTGTGTCCTTGCCCATAACAGTAACTAATCCAATTCGAAGAATGAATGTACATGTTCAACAAGCTTTTGATTTGCGTTTCCTTGTTATTCGTACTTCATTGTGTGGTTCTGTTCTATGGGATCTTAAGTATTCATTCAGAGTGGGGCATATAACAGCAGGTGTCATTTCTTTTGGCAAAAAAGTGGGGAAAATAACAAAGCAAGCTTTTATTTCACTTTAGGAGCTGGGCAAAGCCTTAGTTCCAACAACCCTCACAGTCTGCTCTACTGTTAAAATAGCATGTTATTTTTTATTTATTTGGGTAGAGCAATTTATATAATTTATTTTTATAAAAAACATTTAAATTGACTGTGGGGATTTTTGAGATGTGCTCTGAGGTCCCCATCACGTAACTAACATTTTGCTCATCCTGTTTGCGGTGCCGCTGTTGTTCACGTTTGAATTTTAGGTGACAAAGCAATTAGCAAAATCATTCTTCCACCCCACAGCAAGCCTCCATGTGTGCGGTCTTCAGTCAACAAAATAAGTCTGTGTAAAACCCAAACCTGTGTGTAAGACACTTGAAGAAAAAAGAAAAAAAAGAAAAAAGAAGAACAACTCTAATTGCTGACCCTTGGTTTATTGGGATACGAGACGTCCTGTGCTTTCAGCGTAGCCCGTGTCCAACAGTCAGACAACAAGAGATTTTCACTTAACAGCTTCTAAAACTGCCAGCAATGCAATTCACTGCATACCACACGTAATTCAACAGAGTATCAAAAAGGGCACTCGAAATTCCCACTAAACGTTTAGGTGTAAGACTGAATATATATATATATATATATATATATATATATATATATATATATATATATATATATATATATATATAATATAATATAATATAATATAATATAATATATCTGTTTATTAATATGTTTGTAATTTTACATCCAATGCACTATATAGTTAAAATGGACAACACTGTCCTACTCAGGCTGTAGTTCCTTTCCTGACCCCACAAAACAAAACAAAAAAGGCTTGGTAAAATAACATTTCAAGACCTTTCTGATGCAAAGGCACATTTGTCAATAAACATTTAAAATGAGGAAAGAAACAAACAAAAAAAAAAAACCACCCCTCAACAAAAAAAAACAAACAAACAAATGTATGCAAAAACCATCAACTGCAGTGGAAGCAGTGACTGGTCGGGGAAGTCCTCCACCACGGCCCGAACCAGGCTGTCCTCTCCGCCGGCCTTACCAGAAACGCCCCGACCCCCAAGCAGGAGAGGAGGCCGAGGAACCAAAGACCTAGGGAGAAGACACGAAGGAGAAGCAGTCTGAGCTGTGCAGACGTGAGCAGGGAGGGTGGGCAGATGAGGGCCAGGGCCAACGCTGACCCTACAGCCTTACGCCGTCAAAACCACCTTGGCCTGAGAAGAAGCGCGGCGCTTGGGTCACGGAAGTCCTCTTCTGCTCGGCGAGCCTGGTTTGCACCCACGTTTGGCTGTGGTTCCTGGTTACGGAAGCGTTTGTGTACAGTTGCTACCACGGCACCCAGGCCTGCCTGGATTGTAGAGGAGGAAGGGAAGCCAGTCACCCCGGAGAAGCTCTCGTCTGTTTAGGTCCCCCGGCATAGTCTACCCTACAGACCGTCGACGGTCTGATCGCCCTCAGAGGGCTTGGGGCTTATAATCTTAGTTCCAAAACCAAAACCATTAAACAAAACCCCAAACAAACAAACAAAACACAGGAGAGGAGAAGTGGGGACTGGGACAGCGAGCCCCATTCATTGCCATCTGCACCATCTGAACATCAGCTCTCTGCCATAGATCAGTCTGTGCCAGTGGTCAGGGCTGCAGTGGACAGGCTGCTCACAGCTCATACGAACACCTTGGCAAGGGAGTCTGCCCCGGCACTGGCGATGTAGCACTTGGAGGGGTGAAACGCTACATCGTGGATGGACTCTTCAAACTTCTTGCGGTGGGCCGTGAACTCCTGGACACACGTCTTGTTCTCCAGGTTCCACAGACGGATGGAGCAGTCATGGCCTGAGGGGACAGTCAAGGTCAGGCAGGAAGGTTAGCAGACAAGCTGAAATGCAGAGGGGCAGTAATGTTATTTGCCCCCGCCCCCCACCAACGCCTCCCAGCGTGTCAAATCCCAGAAATCCACAGAGTCTTCCAACACTTACTTCCAGACATCAAATAGAGTCCGTTCGGATCCACTGCAAGGCTTGTAACAGCATCCAAATGGGCTACCATGGAGTGGATCAATTTCCCTGTCAAACAAAACAATGCAAAACTTTCAGCTCTTACCCAAAATTACACTGGTGAAATAAAGCCCAAACCATGAAGCTGGCTGAGAAGCTTTGAGGGACATGTTCTGTTGTACAAATAAATAAATAAGCTGTCATCTGCCATCTAGTTCTCCTCTGTTACACAACCCAGACATGGTGCTCTTGCATAAGGATTCATCTCATTCTTTCCAGGGAAGGTGACTCCGCTGTTTGTCTAGCCCCTCCTCGTCTCGAGGCTGGACTACCGCTACTTGGAATATGAGTCATGTAGCTGCATCCTGGATTAGTCTTCTCAAGTCTTAACATGTCTAAACAATGCACTCCCTCCCACACACACACACACACACACACACACACACACACACACACACACACACACACACACACACACACACACACACACACACACACACACACACACACACACACACACACACACACACACACACACACAAACAGCTGCGTTGCCTCCACTGGCTCCCTGTCGTCATCCACATCGGATTTAAAACCCTGACACGTCTACTGTATATTCTGTACATGTAATGTAAATGTGCACACAGTTAATGGTGTGATTCCTCCTCTGCATACAGTTGGATCAAAGTGTCAAGTGCCCGGTTCTTGTGACTAAAAAGATGGCCCTGATTGGCCAGCGTCACTCCGAACTAAGCCCTTGCTATTGTGACATCACAATTTGAATTGAGTTCGGGTTCCAGCAGTAGGATGCAACCCTCTCGGCTGAGCTCTGACAAATGGGGGCATTGGGTCTAAAGGAAGGCTGGAGGCACTCGGCTACAGCTTGGGGGCAGCTGGGAAAGCCTTGGAGCGGGCAGCTACCTGTGTTGTTGTCGTAGAACTTGATGTGTCGGTCCTCCTGTGCACTGATCGTGATGGGGAGAGTGGGGTGACTCAGAACTTTGTTAATCTGACAGGATGCGCCTGGCGAGAAGATAAAAGAACACATGTCACGGAGCGTGTACACAAAGAGAACATCACAAAGAGAAGCATGATTTAATACAGGAGGCTTCTTCAGCTGTCCCAGACTGAAGAAACACGGACACTCTACCACACTTCACCTGCACGAGATGTGCAACAGTCCTGACTCTGACTCAGACTGCTTGGCCAGTGCAGTTTAAAACACATTTGACTGAGTCACCGGAATTGGATGAAACACTGGAACTTGCTGATCTTTGATGTGCTATCAAAGTGACACAGCTCACACATTAGCAATCGGTCCAGTGTGACGACCAACAATTCTATGCTCATAGTGGATTCCTCGGTTGCCGTCCACTGTATGTGGTGACTGTGTGTGTGTGTGTGTGTGTCTGTTTATTACCAGGTTCAACTATGGACTCCAGACTCAGTACTAGTTGCCGGGTCTCCATGTTGAAAAGGCCTATTTGCCCAGTGTTGAACGAGGTCACCATGTAGGCAGGGTCGCTGCACACAAGGTCCACTGAGGAAGGCAGACCCAGCTCTGGACCAAAACCACGCGCACGCACGCACGCACACACACACACACACACACACACACACACACACACACACACACGTGCGCACGCGCACGCGGTCCAACAAAACATGCAATTACAAAAACAACAAAAACAAATGTCTTAAAATATGTATTACCACTGCGACAAAGCACATGTAACAAAATCATATAAAAACCCATTTTGACCCATTTGCATGGATCAGGTGAGGGATGTTCTCTTAAACACAGTGAAGGTTTCTACGAAGGACCGGACAGCGTGTGTACCTTTGCTCTCGTTGAAGATCGCCAGGGCAGGCTGTGTGCTGGAGGCGTTCCACAGCCGCACCGTGCCATCAGCCGAACACGACAGGAGCCGCTGGTGAGCGCTGCTGTGCACCAAGCCCCACACCGCGTCTGCGTGGCCGCACAGCGCCCCCCGCAGGACGGACGACTCTGGCGGCGATGGGGCAGGGGGGGACGACACGTGGGCAAGTCATTCGCCGTGATGACGGTCGTATACACTGACGTCAAGTGAACGAAATGTGCTGTGAAAGCGAGTGACTGCAGCTGTAGGGATGTGAGACTTACGGTAGGAGTCGTAGGGGTCGATGCTGGACCCCGGGGTGTTCCAGCACTGGATGGTGCCATCCACACCACCACTGTAACACCGCTCTCCTGTGTTATTCATCACAACGCACAGTACAGCGCCCCTGCAACACACGCAGACCTGATCAGTTCTGTGCATACACATGTGCATATGCACACGGACGCGCGCATGCTCACACGCGCACACAGATCAGTTATAGGCTTACATGGATATGTGAATGTATATATCTGTATATTTTACATGTACACACACACACAGATCTGATTAGTTATATGCACAAATAAGCAAATGTGCATACAATATATACACACACACACACACACACACACACACACACACACACACACACACACACACACACACACACACACACACACACACACACACACACACACACACACACACAGAGATCAGTTCACATTCGCATATGCATGGGTGTATGCACACGTATACACACAAACTTCCCTACCTATGCGCTCTAAAGGTATATATAGGTTCCACATCCAGTGAGGTATTCCTATTCAGACAAGAGTGTCAACAAGACAAGTCACTTTCACATGGGAATAAAAACACCTGATGTAACAAATCCTGAAATTATATCATGATACGATCAGTCTCCCTCCAGTATTGCGTGTAAAACCACAAGGCAGGCCTCTAGCCACTAGAGGGTGCTCGCACTTTTTGGTGGGTGTCGTCTTTTGCAGGTTCCACATCTTCAGCGTGTGGTCCTCGGAAGCTGTGATGAGGACAGGCTCTGTGGGGTGGAACACCAGGCTGCGGACCGCGTCGAAGTGACTGCGCAGCGTATACTTGGGGTTCCACGTCTTACGCAGCGCATCTTTGTTGTTTCCGATCTGAGAGGGACGCAATTGTGTTATGTGCGTTACTCTCTCTCAACACCCCACAATTATTGTTTAAAAAGCCCACGCAAAACAACAAAAACAACAACAAGCAAACAAACAAAATATCACAATTGAATCCCCTGCCAACTTTACTGCACTGTGTTGGCCACACGTTAGCTACACGCTGGCTACAGAACGCCCTCCCACCCAGCAGTTCTGTACTGTAGCTGGCAGGGATTCCTTACACATCATCCGACAGCTAAACAGACACAGCGAGCTAGACTGTGACGGATACATAACCCATGACCTGGGAGCGATTCATCTCCGGAATCAGGAACAGGGCACATTAGACAGCGTTTAGGCTGAAAATACTCCAAGATGCTTCCCTCTTTAAATGCCTCTGGCGTCCACACTTCAGGTAGTCTGAGGCCAGTCCAGATTAATGCTTCAATTACAGAGATGCTCCCTTTAGTTAACGACACACAGACAGCATATTAAGCCTGTGCCGCGTGAATATGCTATAAGGGACGTTCTTCTCACTATTAGGGACCCTCGCGTCACTCCCTCCTCCCCCCGGTGGGCCGACGCTCGCTCGCACTCACCTCGTAGGCGAGGCTGTCCGCCTCGTTAGCCACGGTGAGCCCCGCCAACTCTCCGAGCCCCAGCTCGCCCGTTTCCATGACGTCTTCCGGAACCATGATGAAGGCTTTGTCCGAGGGAGGAGGGAAGGTGACAGCTTCCACTGCAACACAAACACACACGCGCGCGTCCTTTAATACGCCGGGGCCAGGGTTCTCCCTCCTGGAAGGTCGGGTGACATATCCAGACCAGCGCTGGTCCAGCATAATTCCTCAATAACACAGCTGCCTCATCGTTATCACGTATACATCTTATAGCAGGGTTCGTGGTGGGTGGACGCGCGTGGGTTTGCGGGTGGAGCCGGAGAGGACCTTCATCGGTGCGGCTGCCGTCGTGCTCGCTGAAGCGGCTGGTGTTGGGCCGCACTGGCGGAGTGGCAGGTGGCTGCAGTAGAACTGCTTCATCCGTGTCTCTCAAATTAGACAACATGTCCTGCAGCTTCGAGCGGTTTGGTCCTGAGAGAGAGAGACAGAGAGAGAGAGAGAGAGAGAGAGGGAGGGAGGAATTAGAAGTACAGAGGCATGTAAAAAGATATAAAGAAAGAAAGGAGTAGCAGAGAAGAGTATGACAGGAGATAGAGATAAAGAAAGGTCAAAGAGAATTAAACGTAGAGTGAGAGCGCAAAAGAGCGAGAGAGAGAGAGAGAGAGAGAGAGAGAGCGAGCAAGCGAGCCTGCCAATCAATTAACTGGGATTAGGAAAATAAGATAATAGACATTCAGAAGAACTCTGGAGCATGAGAGCAGTAGAATTGCTTCACATGGAACCTCGATTGTCTCAGGGAGTGCAAGCGCACAGCTCGTGAGGTAAAATCGCTTGCTTCTGCGTGCCTTTATCTTCTTAAGCTCCTCTCCCACCATAACTGCACCTCCTCGGCGGTCCTGAGAGGCAACAGACTTGCCGCTGGAAGGCCAGACCAGCAAGCTTGTCGTGCATCGGGCTTCCGAAGAAGCCTCGCAGGCAGGGGGTCGAGCCGCAAAGGCGCTCGCAGGCTAGCAGGCTTTCAGGCGCTCGACGTCAGCGGTCAGGCATCGAAAGTTTCAAAGTTGGTTCCGCTTAATTTGAGTGTTTAGCTGAGGAGGGGCAGTCTGGTTGCATGTGGATTGGGTGCCTGTATCATGAAGGGGCTGATACTGTAAACACGCTTCCCTTTTTGCCAAAGGCTGAGCGCGGGACTGTTGCTGGGACTTTACAGGTGCAAGCAACACGTTCACTTGCATATCAGCACTACTGGGACATTAATAACTGACAGTGTGATTTATCAGCGCGCTAAAGCAATACGACTCACTTCAAACAAAAAGAAAGAGCTTCTGGTGGAACCTAGTAAGAGTTGCGTGGGGCTCGGGGGTCTGAGCAGCGAGCTTTGTCCAAAACGGAAGAGCTGAACCACACAAACAACCAGCCCCAGCTTGCGATGGTTGTGGCAGGACCTGTAGCACGACCAGATGGTTCACAAAACCCAGAAGCCCAGGGTTTCACCACTGCAGTCCTGAACACACTCGAGCTTTCAGGGCACACGCAGGACCTGCGCCCAGGACACAGTGCAGCTGTACGCTCCATCAGCACCGCCCGCCTCCACAAAGGAAGGAGGCCAGTTGGAAGTCAGGCGAAGTCCTGCACGGCTGCGGCACGTGTTGGCAGTCGCCGTGGCTGTCAGTGGACGAGTGCGATACAGAGCAGGCAAGACAGAGGGAGAAGCGCGCCAACCGAACTCGAGACAAAGTGCTTGAAAGAAAAACAATAATAATAATAATAACAACAACAACAACAACAACAACAACAGCGGGTGAAAGAGCCTGTGGAAGGAAATCTGGTCACCAAGCCATAAGCACGAAGAGTCACACCCCACAGATCAGAAGGAAAAATGGCACCCAACTAGTGGAAATTCTGCAGCAGTCCTAATAAAAGCAACACAGGCGAGGGACAGACACACACACACAGCATCAAGAGCTTAACTACAGCTAACTAAAGGAAAACAAGCAGTAGATAAAAAGCAATAAATAAATAAATAGTAAAAAAATAAATGTAAAAAAAACATGACGCTTTCAAATCAAAGACCAGTTCCTGCTTCGAGTACTAGCACTTTTACTATTATTCCTGGTGGTGGAGTTGGTGTTACTGATGTTATTCTCTCTTTCCCCCCAGACTCTGCAGAGCGAGAGAGAGGGGAGGGGACAGAGGGGAGGGGACAGAGGGGAGGGGACAGAGGACAGCAGAGGCCCGGGGATCCACTTACTCTTCGCTCCCTTTTTGCCTCTGCGTTCCTGTTTGTATTTCTCCTTGAGCTTGGCTATGAGGCCCTGGTCCACGTTCCAGGCCTCTGACTGCTGCTGCGTCTCCTTCTCTACACGGGGGCACAAGACACAGCAGAGCGGTTCAACCGAGGGAGGGGCCTCCGCCCGAGCGCCGGCCTTACCCCCCGACTTAGAAAGCATGCTCGGAAATCGGGGTGGGGGTAGGAGTGGGTGGGAGTGTCACTGCCGATTCCTTAAGTGACTGCTTAATTTTCCGGCCCTTACATTGTTTAATAGGGATTCTGGCGTCCTTGTAACAAGGGACAGTTAAGAAGTGTTCTGAGTTATATATGACAGGCCAGCATAGAAAAACACTACATTGATTTCTGTCTGTCTTTGAGGAAGCATCAGTAGATTGCGATTCAGAAGCGAGCCAATGCCTGACATACATTAAACACAGGAGCGGGAAGTGGGAGGAGCCCGACCAAGAGATACACGAGACAAGGCAACGAGAACAACAAACATGAGCACAAACCGCACAAATGATGTCAACATTTTAAAAGGACTACATCTCTGTGTTCTTGTGAGTGGTGGTCTTAGGTGGACATCCATGGAAGGTGTATATTCTGTACAGCTCGTAACCACTGTAACCTCACGGGCCGTCCTTCCAACCCTACGAGAGGACGGTCTAAACGCGTCAGCTCTAACGCACTGGAGGGAGCGCGCAGGGTGGGTGGGTGGGCTGGACTGATTAGCCAGTGATGTGAAGGGCAAATGAGAGCAGGATCAGAGCAGGAGCTTATGTCTTACTTCAGTATTGAAGATCAAAATTAGCATAACATGCAGAGAATGAATAATGACAGACAGACAGAATTTAATGATATGATTTAAAGGAGCTTTGCCTTTATAACTGAAAGTTAAAAGTATTTTTACTTGTATTTTGGAGTTCCATCACCTTGATAAGTGCTAGTTCACATTCACATGTGAGAAAGGTGCTTCACATGTACATGACCCTCCCTGACACTAAGCGAACACTCAGGACACAAATCCGCCCACGTCCAGATCGCCAGGAACGCACTCCTCATCTAATGGAACGCCAAGGCATTTACAAAGAGCTGAACGAAAGAATTAATAAGGAATAAATGAACGAATGAGTAAAAGAATCGGAGAGCTCACATGTGCCTTTTCACTTCAGAATTAAGATCACATTCCCCCCACCCCCCCCAAAAAAAAGTGTCTGAAAAATCTTCTGGCACACCTTAAAACACAACCATCCCGCGTCCCTGCTCTTCCGTACCGCATTAAAGAGGTTTGCATCGCGTCACCGCATCGTACTGTCCTACATCGTCTGTTCGTCATCATACCATGTCGTGTCGTACACGGCTGCAATGTCTCACCCCAATCTCTGCCATCTCCTGCGCTCCTGCACTCAGGAGACACGTCCATGTCCTCGGTGCTGGACAGGAAGTCAAAGCCTTTCAAGACATCATCTGCATCGGGGTCCGCGCTCGCGTGTCGGTCAGGGGTGTGCGCGGGCAAGGAGGAGGAGGATAAGGGCTTCTTCCTCATAATCTGCACAGGAATGGGCCACATTCCATATTGATAAGATCAGAATGTATTTTGCACTAAAAGGTTAAAAGGTAACCGTCATCACCGAATGTAAAATTTTCTAATTGAGGAATCCTGCGTGGCTGCTGACGTCTTTGATACCTCAGTGTCGAAATCGAACGCACTGCAACATCCCAATATTCAAACCACTCCAAATGTTTATTTGGCTCCTCCTCCGCACACACCTGAGCCAGGCCCTGACACACGGAGTGCTCACCGTTCTGGAGTCAATCATGGGCTTCTCTTCGCCTTCCTCCTCGTCCTCCCCATCGCTGAACTCGGCAGCCGCACGCTCAATAAACTTGAGCGCCTCCAGCACAGAACTCGAGTCGGTCAGCTCCACTTTACTAGGGCACACGCGCGCACACACACACACGGATGGACGGACACACACAAGTGCAGATCAAGAAAGAAAATAAAGAAACGGAGAAAAGATCACAAACTTCTCAAGTGCCTCCAAGCTGCTGGCCAGTGTCATTAACTGTCGGATTTCAAGCTACATTGTTGCAATGATTTCCTTTCAGTTTTCTCAACAGTATAATTTGTTGGTGGTTAATTACTACAAGGGATTCAGTCAAACCTTGTTTTGAGACTTCACGTCACAATATCTCATTTGAGACACTTTAAACAACACGTAAATATTTCTGATTTCCTGTTGGGCTCAGGTGACTCACACTGCTGTGCTGGCCCCTCTGGGCGACGTGTCTGTGCCGTTGAGCAGCGGCTCCTGACCGGCCCGGTCACCCGCCAATCCCAGCAGGGCCTTCACTCGCTGGGACTTGACGTCTAGAATAGTGTCTGTGTAGCCAACTTCCTGCAGGTACCTACATGGACAGGTAGAGGGCGCCGTAAGAGAGCAAGACTGCATCAAGTCGGCTTCTTCCCTGGCTCTTTGCATTGCGTACGAAGTTCTCTCCTCAACATAATAAGGAAGACGCGCGTCTGCAGATATGAGCAAGGGCCACAACAACTAAAGCTCCGCACAGCCGCCGTTCTCTGAGTGATCACAGACAAAGAGACGTGCACGTGAGCCTGAACAAAATCTGTGCAAAAGATGTTGCTCGGTCCATCTGCACTGACATGGTGACATCTGAGCAGACATTGTTCATGTGTGTCTTGGCACTGAGAACGTGGGGGTCGACAGCAGCACACACACACACACACACACACACACACACACACACACACACACACACACACACACACACACACACACACACACACACACACACACACACACACACACACACACACAATGGTTCTCTTACTCCTAATGCTTCCCACACAGCTCATGCCTGCACTTTTCTCTGATTGGTTGAGGGAAAGGGGAGAGAGGTGTTTGTTGTCACTCTGGCACGCAGAGTGGGGCGGGGGTTGGGGGTCAGCAGGGGTCACGTCCACTTGTGCCCTGGGGCTGACGTGCCTGGGTGGGTAACGGGACTCGGGAGGTCGAGAGAAGAACAATCGTCTACAGAAGCCGTCCGGTCACCAAGCCAGAGACGAGGTGCTCGAAAGGTCAGGATCTCCTGCAGGTGCTTAGAAAGTCTGCCCATGTGGAGAGGGTCACTGTCTGCGTGTTGGACCTGCTCGTTTCGGCCGGGCCAACTGCCTTCCTTTCGCCCAGCTATAAACGGACAAGGAAGAGCAGCGTCCATGGCTGATGACTCAGCTCTGCTCAGGGCACCACACAAATGCATCACGTCGGACTGCTAAAAAGAGCAAATCGCTCTGACCTAATGACTCAGGCTCCTCTGTTGGAAAGCACTTTACTGAAAGCGGACACTGTGATTGGTTAGCTCAGCCCGAAGGGACCGTAGCACAGGGGCCGTGTGTGTGTGTGTGTTTTAATGTACTCACTGTCTGAGGAGCTGGCGCCCCTGTTTCCAGCAGAACTGATTGTTCAGAGAACCAGGAAACTCCTTTTCATTCGCTTCGTCTGCAAAACAAAGAAGAGAAAGAGTTAAAATGTGATGCATGTGATGAACTTTTTTTTTCTTTCTTCTTTTTTCTCTTCAAAAGAGGCATCGTGTCTGCCAAGTTTCAGTATTGGTGAAAGAGCACAAATATGAAAACAAAGTTGCTTACAGTGAAATAAAGTGAAGTAGGAACATGTCTTTGCAAAAATGATAGAAGGGGCACTGCACGTTCGTGTGTGGTTCAGTGTTTGGGGGGGGGGGGGCCCCACAAAGACACTTCTCACTAGTCTCTTTGATACGCCCGTTAATGAGAAGACCTCTGTCTGAGACTGACAGCTCTCTGAGAGCTTCTGCTGTTTTATTAGGCAGGAAGAACACCGCCGCACTGATGGGGTACGTGTGTGTGTGTGTGTGTGTGTGTGTGTGGTCGTTTGCGTGCCCGCGCCCGTGCAAAACAGCTGAATTGATTCTATGCAGTCACACACCCGCCCACGCGGAAACTGGGTCAGGTCTGATTTGAACAGACAGAGGGCAGGTGTTGTGGGCGGCACCTCTCCTGGCCCCTCCCACTCTCCATACTCCTCCCACTTTTCTCCTCTCTTCGGCACTTCAAGAGAGCTGCCACTCGAAGAATGGAGGGACTCTTATGAATACAGATGGCTCATAAATAAGTCGGCTTATAAATCGACGTCTCTGATAGCAACAGGGACACTACACATTTCTCACTGTGCGTGTAAAGCATTAACATCAGCAACAGACTGATTAAACAGATTTTAATCACGATGCTTCTTTTGAAGAGAAAAAAGAAAAAAAAAAAGTTCATCACATGTAGGAGCGTTTTAGAAACGTTTTGAACTATTAATTTCTGCCAAGATGTAATTAATGTGTCCATGTAACAGGATGCGTGTCTTATCAGATGGCTAAACTACAAAACCAGACAATCATCTCTGAAGTGGACAAAACGACCACTAAGCTCGAGACAGACGTCAGCCGGGTTGCCAGGCGACCAAGCGCAAAACAGCACATGATTCACTGGCATGATTACGGTTAGGGTAAAGCACTTGGCAGACACTCATCCATAACAACTTGCATACACTTCTCAATAATCATCATGAGTGGGAATTAAACCCATGACCTTGGTGTCGGTAACGTCTTGCTCTACCTGCTCTACCAGGTGAGCTACAAGGGAAAAAAAACGGAGTAAAGGAGAGAATGACAAGACACAGCCTCATACAGAAAGATATATCAGATTAATGAAACTCCTCAAGGCTTACCAGAGTCGTAACTTGGTGGCTTAACGTCACCCAGGTTCAGTTCTGTTCCGTATTTTAGTTTATGGTACTTCGCCCTGAAAGAAAAAAAATACTGTGAAGATGCACATAATTGTTTCATGCAACTGTAAACACTTCCCATAACTTATAAACCATGAAGAAATCTACACGCTTTCTGTGTATTTGCACGTGGAGGTCACGCCCTACGTATCCCAACACTCCGCTCTGTCGCTCAGCCGCCCCGATCTCATTCAATTCCATTCAGATTGGGAAGCATCCTGCATTCAATACGCGAGCCCAACATGCCTTCACAAGGTCTCAACAAGCGAAAGCACGCTGCTAGGCAACGTGACACATCAATCGTTGCTCTGGGCGACGGGAGGGGAGGTTTGCGAGGTAAGGAGCCAAACTCCCCAGTGACCGCCCCCACCTCGGCTAGGCTGGCGAATCCAAACAAAGCAAACAGGGCTGACGTACCGGTGCCGGCGTGGTCGGCACCAGAGGAGACGACTCCAGCAGTTCCAGCTAATGTCGTCCGGCGCCACAAAGTGGACTACAAGGGATTCGTCTGAACAAGCACAAAGGCAGGGACTAAACAAAGTTGAGATCCTTTAATAAATGTCAAACGCCTGCGTGTGATGCCGTCTCTCTGGGCACTGGGAGCCATCGGCAGGTTGTTCTGTAAACAAACATTCACAGCTTGTTTTTAACGCCCCCTGCTGAGCGCGTTTCGCGCGTTTTCCCACGCTGCCGTGTCCGCGAGATGCCGTCGGAGGGACGGAGGTGACGAGGACAGCGCCCTCCGGACGCATACCAGGAACGACCTTCCTCATACCGGGACTGGAAAACAACCCTACACAGTAGCGGTCACCTACAGCCTCGGAGCCTCCGGTGTGCGTTTGCGTCTGCTCTGGAGCTCATCTACACTGGAATGTGAAGTTGCACGGACGTTGTATTCTGATGTTGTGCGTTGTATAACTAACACCAAAAAAAGGAATATTTGCTGTAAAACCTCAATAGAAGCCTTAAACAGAAGCGCTACAGGAAGCTTGACCCTGTATAGGTCTGACCTAGCATGAGCACGCCGTGATCATGACAAGGTCAAGCAAAAAGCAGTATGACGCAGCTCAGCCAGTGACACACCATCTCAGCAGATGTTAGCTGGCCAGGAAGTCTGCCTTATTCTTATGTTAAAATAAAAAAGATCTATATATCCTGGATCATGGCTAAAGATGTGAAGTCCCGATGTAATTTACGGTCATAGGAATCAGTGGGCAAAAGGTCAACGCACCCCTTTAAATCCAAGAATGGCTGAAGTTGAGCTGAATACTGACGTCAGGCGTGGTGCGCGCCGTGTGTGATAAATGACGTCAGGCGTGGTGCGCGCCGTGTGTGATAAATGACGTCAGGCGTGGTGCGCGCCGTGTCTGATGAATGACGTCACAGAAGGCGTTCCACATTGGCGGCGCTAACGGGCGCCCTCTCACCTCTCCTGCTTCAAGGCGTACTCCAGCATCTTGATCCTCCTCACCAGGTCCTTCTTCAGGTTCTCCTGCCCTTTCCTCTCACCGTGCAGGAACGCTACCTGGGCCTGTGGGCAGCAGGGAAGACAGAGTGCACAACGGCACCACGGATCATGAGAACTGAGGCCGAGATCATGAGGTTTCACTGGGAAAATCCCACTCGGGACTCTCAGATCGCTGCTGACAAACCTAAGTGATGAGATGATCTGACAACTTGACCGGTGATGAGCAGACAGGACACCGTTTTGAGACTTCCCTTCCTCATACAGAATAAGCACAACTCAGTAGAACTTAAACGTGTTTACGGACCTTCTCTTTCTTCAGAGGCCAGAGTGCTCTAAAGTCACCTCACCAGTATACCACAGACAGGCTTTGCAGAGAGAGCGACAAGCAGACAGACACTCCTGCGTTTCTAGAACGCAAATAGTAGCGCCAAATTTTGGCCATCACAGGATGTTTCCCTAAAACTTAATAAACTATGTTTGGTTTATTGTGGATGTGCTGTGGAGTTCACACAAGGTGACTCTTTGGTATTATCATAACCCAGTCAAGCTTCAGAAAAGGTAACCCTATCTGTCCCCCATCTGTGGCAGAACAGCATAAGCTAACTGAAATGAGGTCATCAGTGCCTAAAAATACAGCAGAAATTCCCCAAACGTTGCTACCGGGAATGACTCAACATTCTGGCTGTAGCTCTGACCAGCGTAGACAGATACTGGGTGCAGCAGAGTCTTGGCAGCAGTAAGAGATATTCAATGTAGACCTGATACGCAGCATTTTAAGGGTTAGCTTTTTCAGCAAAAGTAAGTAATTCACACAAACAGCAGCACACACACACACACAGATCAAATCAGCAACCAAATGCTGAAATATCAAGCATTTTCACAACCAAATATGAAATATCAAACTGGGAAGCCTCTGCCAATTGCCACTTATGCTGGAAATGAATTAATATTCAATTCAGGCCCTTGACCACCCCAGAATGCAACTGGGCCAGGGCAAACCAATCAGGCAGAGGCTGAAGGATAAGTGCGGCCTATAGCACCTCCCACGTTTCCTTCCAGTTTATTCCCAGCAGCGGCGGAGGTTGGGACTGGCTTGGAACGCCGCGCCGCTGCCTCAACATGACTCACTGCCGGCCCTTAAATAACACAAGCCTTGTTCTGTCCAGCCTCCCACGAGCCACCCCGCGGTCCTCTCCTGCAACCTGCGCAGGCGCTCGCGGGCGTCCGCTGCGGAGAGGGAGAAGCTGGAGGTGAAAGCTCAGCGTTCGAGCCGGGTGCTCCCGAGGAGCTCAAAAATCAAAACGTCAAGCGCAGAAGGGCTGATTAAAAATCCATTCGAAAAATCCATTAAAAATACAGCACAGAGGCAGCAGTGGAGGAGAACGAACATGACAACTAATTCAGCGGGTACGCGAGGACACGCAGAGGCCGAGAAAGGCCAGTGGCTCGCGCACAGAGCTGTGGCCATTGAACAACGCAACGCACAGAAAAGTGGAACAGTGAAAGAGACGACGTGGGGAATGGTGGTGCAGCAGAGGAAGAGTGAAACAGGGCTCCCTCAGTCTCCCCTTCCTGCCGTGGCCACGTGTCAACCCGAGAGGAGAACGACGCTGCGTCCCAGAGAAAGGACAGGACGCGCTCTATTCCGGGAACACACTGAGTGCATTATTAAGAGAGAGTGAGTGGATAAGGGGCTCTCAGTAACCCCGTGTGTCCGCGTCTCCCTCTCACACGCGCTCTCTCGCTCTCCCTGTACGTCTGTCTCCCTTTCTCTCCCTCCCTCCTTCCTCTGAGGGCCTATTAACAGCCATCACACTGTAGAGCCCCACCCACCGCCAAGCTCTGATCAGACACACGGCGTTGGAACGAGGGCTGCACAATACATCGTCTGTTAATCGTTATCACGATACCGGCCTTTACGATACTCATGGCACAGATGTTTGCAGCATGCGGATAAATCCTGCAATACATCAACTTGTGCGTGTGCGTGTGCGCGCGCATCCTGTTAGGCGTGAAAATTTTTTTTTTTTTAAATCAACACCTCGTGGGTTTGGAGAAAATACAGCATTCAGCAAAACCAAGAAATAAACAACAACAACAGCAACAACAACAAGAAGAAAAACTGATTCATAAACAGGGTAATCAACACCCTCCTCCCCATTTGCAATGCAAAGAGGCTGAGCACACACACACACACGCACGCACGCACGCACACACACACACAGGCCAGCGTTTTCGCTGTTGGCACAGATTCTGTGGGCGCCCAGATGACCGGCTCGATAAAGGGCCGAGAAGATTCCAGACGTTCCAGAGTTCAGGCAGGCGGCTCCTCACTGATCTCCACGCGTGTCGCCACGGACACGAAGCCAACAGCTGAAGTTAGGAGCTCTCACCGTCTCAAGTCACATACCGGTGTCAGTTACGGAGGAATTCTTCCCGATTCCTCCCGCTGGCAGGCAGATCACCCGGAACTGGTCACTCACCATGCCTCCTGGGCAGTAAGGCATAACCGGGTTTCTCAGATTTTTGCGGTACAAAAATTCCCTAGAATTCCTCTGTTATTCCTTCCCACTGCCCATCAGAAGGAACGCGCAAATCTCAACCAATTTCACACCGATAGGCTACCTGCCTTTAGAGACTTCATGAGTATACTGCAACAGAGAACAGGCAATATAGTAAAAAAATAATATTTGGTGATTTTCAGTGAATATCAGTGAATATTTCCCAATGAATAACTTCCACCAGCATAACTGACTACTTGTACAGTTGATTCTGCATATGTACAGTATACGTAGGCAACAGTCAAGTAGGAGAATACTGGACTGTGTGTAGCAAAAAGATTTTAAAGTATTCCAAATAATCATCTTGAAATGAAAAATAATCATGCTATTATCCCATAGTGATGTCATGAGTCAGGCTTGGGGCAAAATCTGTTAGCCAGTAAGCCAAACTGCCCAAATCGTAACCCATTCGGTTCTCTCTCTGAGTTTTCGGCATCCGGCCACCTGGGAGAGCTGGGATACGGAACAGAGCCCCACCCAGCCGGAAGAACGGGAACCATATCCGCTCAGACCCCTTCCGATTAATTCGACTTTGGAAAACCACGCAGGACTACTTGCACTGCGCATTCTGCACAAACACACCTGATTCGACACACCTAGTAATTACCAGGTCTTTTAAGAGCCAAGGCCCGTGTGTTAAAGCCGGGCTGCACTGCGGCGGCCAGCGGAGACCACACTGTGCTGACTGCATCTGTAGACCCACAGCAAAGGCCCGTATCCTGTTAAGCACAGCCAGGTCGGAAGGGGCCAGGTGTTGCCCTTTGACCCCAGAGTTCCGGGGTTTTGACTCAGCCCACTGTCGTGAGGAACAGGCTCACATGCCAGGACGCCGCTCCACCACACCCGTCTGTCCGCTCCAGACAGACGCTGGAAGTGGAAAGATCCTGCCAACACAGAGGACATTTACACAAACGTTGACTGTGGACTTCAAAATGGTATCGGACACGTCCCACAAACAAAACTGGGCGAGCACCATCCCATAATACTGTGTACCCCATAACACCCCAATGAGTAATCGCAAACATTCTGGCATGACGAGGAAGGCATTTGCAGGTTAATTTAGTTTCCACTAGGAGAAGCAGAATATATTTACAACAAAAAAAGTGCTTTACATGTCACCATTTTACATTAGTTTTTACATTACAACTCATCTCAACCTGGACATCGTCTCCTCCAGCCCTTCCCATCAGACAGAATAAAGTAGTCCCCCCCCACACGTTGGTTATATGTACATATTCAGTATTACTCTTTAAGCATCCGTTCCAAATAAACGTTATGTCTAGTTATGTCTGTGTTCCCTATTCTGGTGTAATCTACCATGTGGTCAGTGTATCTGGTGTGTTGTATGTGCACTCACCAACGTCCTCGTGCGTGCAACATACCTGGCAAATAAACTATTCCGATGAACACAGGGGACATACCCTGGAGGTCGTAGGGAACCACGGGCAACTCCATTTACCATCTTTCTGCCATTTATAGCTATGTGTTAACGAACACTGCTGAGAGGGGGTTACTATGGAGACGTGCCTCTCCGCCCCGCCTCACGACGACACCACAAGCCAACATACAACCCGAGGGAACACGGACGTTGCGCGTATTGCAGTTGGGAACTCTAGAAGGAAGCACGACCGCTGGAATGCCTTGAGTTCTGGCTGAGGAAACTACAACTTCCTGGGCAAGCTGGCATGAGTCTGGACTCTCCAGTCCTTCACGACAGAGTGTGTCTAGGCAAAGACAGCGAAGGCTAAAGGGAGAAATGACAACCAACAGTGTAACTTTGGAGTCAGCAGATGATTCATCTAACACATGACTATAATTTCAGATGGCCAACATGCATTCTGGTATTACAGGAGAACACAAAATGCAAATGAGCCCAAATGCAAATTGGGCGACAGACACGCGGTCCAGCGAAACTAAATAATTACGGTCAATGTTACAAACCTTCGGAAACATCACCACCAAAGTGTTGGTAATATACTGCGAAACAGAGCTCAATCTTAACATGACAGGGGAGAGAGAGAGACGAGAGAGAGAGGGAGGTGCAGGAGGCAAGGGTGAGACAGAAAGACGGACGGAAAGAAAGCAGGGAAGGAGAAAGATAAGGAAAGAGCCAAAAGGCAAAACAGTGATGCAACAAAAGGGCGTCACTGTCCAGTAACTTAACAGCTGCCCTGTTACACGCACGCCAAGGCGTGAGGTCCTGCCACTACCGCCAGAGACTAAACACTGCTCTTAGCATCATTAACCCCATGAGCCGTGCCAAGCGTCCCCTACTCGTGTGCGTAGACCCGCAGGGCTCTGGAGAAGGGATGTCCCTCTTCTCACGGCTCCGCAGTCCACGGTTCCGCTAAAGCTCATCCGTCAGTGGGACGGGGCCGGAGCCGCAGCTGGAGACGTCCGCGGCGAGCAGTCAACGGGCCTGGACCGGGCCGGACATTTGGACCTATTCACGTCATTCGTCACGCGTCGGTTTCTGAACGCAGGACCGCTGCTGACTGGGTTACATTTAAGTGGTAAAGCGTGTAACAACACCGACGTCGTCACGGTAACAGCACGGTTGTGGGTGCTGAGTCACAGCAGTGTTGAAGGAGCTTATAAACGTGTCATCATCGCTGCTAGACTGAGGCTGATCCACCACCCAGGGGTCAGACGTGTGACCTCTGATGACAGGCTAGGGGATAGAAGAAAGATACAGTAACAGAATCACAGTGCGCCTCATTCGTGCCTGCCTGACCAAACAACAACAAACAAACAAACAAACAAACAAACAAACAAACAAACAAACAAAAGCGCTGGTTGGGTTACCAGGCAGCACTATGTCCTGGGGAAGGGTGAAGTGGGTTCACACTGGAGTCTTGTGAAGAAGTCACTCATTTTACTGCTTCACACTTAATGGGAAATATGACACACGTCACAGTCCATAAATACAGGCGTGGCATGTGACCCGGTCCGGCCGACGGGAACACCCGCTCTGGAGCCGCCCAGACCACACAGCTGATGATAGATGGAGCTCTTCAGGAACCACGGGGTACAGAGCTAAAACCAAACCCAGGAAAGGAAGGCATCTCTAACCGGCACTGGCTGGCCGTTGGGAACCGAGAGGCTCTGACTGCGTTGCCGTCAACAACCTCTGCGAGGCCTGACCGAGTTAAACTCACACCTCACCTACACTCCGTCGCCCGGTTAGCGCAGGGGCGGGTCTGCTTGTTAAGCGGCACAAAACTCCGACTGTCTGTGCCGCAGTAAAACAAAGACAGGTTCTAGGCGACAAAACATGCCATCACACTCGCACGGCGTCTCTGAAACGCCACACAGAGCCTGCCGTGCTGTGCCTTATAACAGAGCTCACTTCCTGTGCGGTAAACAGGCTTTTTTTTTTTTTTCTTTTTTAAGTTAAGTTTTCGCAGGGACCAATCACACAGATGTCACCCCCCCAACACACACACACACACGGCAGGGGTGGGGTGGCTGTATCCATATTGAGATCCTCTCTGGTTTCAGCTGGCCTGCCCATTTTCGGCAGAGGGACTGGGTTGGTAATGACTGACCCGTGTCCACCGTAAGAAGGAAGTTTGCAAGAAGGCTTTCAGTATTTCAGTGCTGACAGCATCATTTTTGAAAGTGATATTTAACTTTCCACTTCTTCCACATATGAGGAACTAGGGACACAAACCTGGGAAAACTGAGACTGAGCTAAAGTTATGCAGAAGAGCAGGCCATTCCACAGATCCTTTAGATGGATCCTTTAAACGTTAATGCCTCAAGAAAAATACTAAATATTTAAAAACTACCAATTGGCAATACCTGAGCTGCCAGAGTCATGCGGCTTAGCTGCATGTTGAAGAACTTTCAGGAAATACAATGCAGGAATGTCTAGACCAGACGACCTTAAAAGACGATGCAGGAAACTCAGTCCAGCAAAAAGCTGACCACACAGCCACTGCTTCCTTCCACAGACCTGCTCCCTCCCACCGTCCTGATGACATCATCGCTGGGACATAAGGTGCCAAGGGGCAGAGCCCATCCATGCTCAGACCCCAGGAAACGTGCACTGCCCGTGACAGAGAAGCAGGAAACTGGAGCACGGACCCTCAGATGTCCAAACG